>NC_059369.1:44770000-44947500 GCF_019703515.2 Myxocyprinus asiaticus
TTAATTCATTGTGTAAACAGTTACTGTGATTTCAACTTTCAGTGCCAATTAAAACAATTTAAAAATGTCCCGCACACTCAGACTGACACACATACAAACGTAAGCATGAACTGTTGCCACAGAATGGGCAAAACCACAGCAAAATGTTTCCATGGTAAGGACACGGTGATTAGTATAGTGATGCCACACTCTCTGATTTATTCTGACTGTAGCGTGTGGGAAAGTTATTACAGCACTAATGGGTGCCACCTTTGAGATGTGTTGTCCGTGTGTCTGTGATACAGTATAAACCAGAGATGTGATTTTTGATGACTTGTTTTATTCTTCTGTACTGAGTGAAAAATCACTAGGTCAGACTTGTGAACAGAAGTGCATTTCGTCGCTGTCTGATGAAAAGCACGTATCTCCAAAAACAAAATTTTTCAACAGATGTAGGCAATCTGTTCACTACGCTCCAGCCAGACTGCTGAGGTAAATTAGTTGATGCTATTTAAAACATAAGGATGGGACATACTCGGTTTTCATGGACACTTCTCAAGGCCAATGGATATACTTGTAAAACAGATAGCCTGAAAGCCCTTTTCATTGGTCATTTCGATGCACTATTCAAATAGTAGGAAGAGGACATTTGGCGCATTCCGTCTATGGTAAAAAGACAAAATTGCCAAAAGTGTATATACGTGTTTTTCAGCGATGTCATTAACTCAGCTCACGACTTTGAGATATAGCCATAAAAAGTGTCAACTAGCTCATATGCATAATGTTTTGGACGTTGGAAAAATTACTGCATACTCTAAAAACTAAATGTGATACAGTACAATATATATTTTGCTAATGCACTGGCAGTGCTAGAAATCGTCTGCTTAGTTTGGATGCTTAGAGTAATAAGTCTAATCCTTTATAGACATACTTTAAATCACTTGAGTTACCACCCAGCTGCTGGAACTTTTTTCTCCTCTCCACCATCATTAAAAGACAGCCCGATATAATGCACTCTTTGTCTTCTCATTGACTGTCTTTGGTCCATGCTTGGCTTCCTCTTGAGTCCTTGAGCGTACAGTGGCTGATGCTATTTAATGAAGGTTAAATCCATATAGTCTGTTTTCCTACATTAAACATCCATTAAATGTGTGCTGTGAGCCCAAAAGGAAATGCCTACCATTTCCCCTAAACAGTACGATACAGTTTTGTCTTTAAGGTAAATACTCACTCAAACATGCTCACACACACATACAGTGGGTAGAAATAGGGGTTTTAGCTGTCTTAATAGGCTTCCAAACTTGTAGATCTTGGAAAAGGATTAGTGGATTAGTTGATGTTATAAATGAAAGCTGACCAGCTTTTCTCTCTTTTGTCCCCACAGAGGGCAAGTTTATTTCTGCCCATCCCATCGCGGACACCTACAACCCGGATGATGACAAGATTTACTTCTTCTTCCGCGAGGTGTCCCGTGATGGGAGCACTACGGACAAGAGCGTGCTGTCTCGTGTTGCTCGGATATGCCGGGTAAGGCCTGTCCTCACACCGCTTGATCAGAGAGGAACTCATCTCTCTGATCTTTGTCTTCCCCGGCGAATAAGAGTAAATGTGCCCCTCTCTGGGAGGGAAGGCTTCCTGGTACATTCCTCTTGATGTGATCTGCTGAAAGTGGATGAAACTCTTGTCATAGCAGAGGTCTGGCTATGCCGTTGCTGCCCAAGTCATTGTTCATTTTGACAGTGGAGATCCCTTGTGTGGGGAAATAACTGATTCAATTACTGTATGTCATCACATTGTGTTTCTCCCATTCCATAACAGGACATCACTAGAAAGGCTAGAGGCGTTATAGAAATACCATCCATACATAAGTTAAAATCAGATTTATTAAAAAAAATAAATACATTTAAAAAAAATGTTAGATGTTCCTGTCACACAATGTACAACAATCAGATGCTGCATATTTCAGTTGGCCAGCTTTGTAAACTTTTGACTTTTAAAGTAAAATTTGATGCTTTTCATTTCATTCAAGCTAAATTAAAGCTTCCTCCTTTCAATCCAGCAATGAACCTTGTTACATTGGTACCAAAACCCAGGAAGGAGGAAGCTGGGACCGGCTTGACACAACATGTAGACATTTATTGCACATACACTTTTCAGTGTCACACAGTAAGGCTTTTCAGCCGAAACATTCACTGCACGTGCTGCTTTTCAGCAGACATGTTCAAGATAAAGTCACACACAAACACATTGCTTATCTCCCCGTCTGCTGCTGCTTGATCGGTTGGTCCATCTGTCGGTCCGTATGTTGGTCCGTCTGTCTGTCGATGTATCTGTTGGTCTGTCTATCTATCTATCTTGATCGGTTGGTCCATCTGACGGTCTGTCTGTTGGTCAGTCTGTCTGTCTGTCTGTCTGTCTGTCAATCTATCTGTTGGTCTGTCTATCTATCTATCTTGATCGGTCGGTGTGTCTGTCAGACCGTCTGTCTGTCTGTCTGTCTGTCTGTTGGTCAATCTATCTGTTGGTCTGTCAATCTATCTATCTTAATTGGTCTGTCCGTCTGTCGGTCCGTCTGTCTGTCTGTCGATCCATCTGTTGGTCTGTCTATCTATCTATCTTGACCGTCGGCCCATCTCTCAGTCCATCTGTCGGTCCGTCTGTCTGTCTGTTGATCTATCTGTTGGTCTGTCTATCTGTCTATCTTGATAGGTCGGTGTGTCTGTCGGTCTGTCTGTCTGTCTGTCTGTCAATCTATCTGTTTGTCTGTCTATCTACATATCTTGATCAGTGTGTCCATCTGTCTGTCTGTCGATCTATCTGTTGGTCTGTCTATCTATCTATCTTGATCGGTCGGTGTGTCTGTCGGACCGTCTGTCTGTCTGTCTGTCTGTCTGTCAATCTATCTGTTGGTCTGTCTATCTATCTATCTTGATCGGTTTGTGCGTGTCTGTCGGACCGTCTGTCTGTCTGTCTGTCTGTCTATCAGTCTATCTGTTGGTCTGTCTGTCTATCTATATTGATCGGTCTGTCCATCTGTCGTTCCATCTGTTGGTCTGTCTGTCTGTCTGGCGATCTAACTGTTGGTCTGTCTATCTATCTATCTTGATCGTCGGTCCATCTCTCAGTCCGTCCGTCTGTCTGTCTGTTGATCTATCTGTTGGTCTGTCTATCTGTCTATCTTGTTAGGTCGGTGTGTCTGTCGGTCTGTCTGTCTGTCTGTCAATCTATCTGTTGGTCTGTCTATCTATCTATCTTGATCAGTGTGTCCGTCTATCGGTCCGTCTTGTTGTCTGTCTGTCTGTCGATCTATCTTTTGGTCTGTCTATCTATCTATCTATCTTAATCAGTCTGTCCATATGTCAGTCTGTCTGTCTGTCTGTCGATCTATCTTGATCTGTCTGTCCATCAATCTATCTGTCGATCTATCTGTCTATCGGTCAGTCGTTATGTCTGTCTGTCTGTTGGTCTGTCCGTCTGTCCGTCTTTTTAAAATAATTTAATGCAAATCTGTGAACTGTCTGGCTGCAACTATTTAAAGCCTGTCAGACAGTCAGATTCCTTGATGTTGTAGACTCATCCTCTCAGGCTAAATGCTTTAAAATTCCAAGCTCTATTGCAAAATTCTTGGTCTGAAGCAGGCAGGTTTTTATAGCTTTAGGAGTTTTTGTGAAGCTAGCCAATGCCAGATTCCTCACTGGATAACTGGCCTAACACTGGAGAGGGCATCTTTGAAGATTAAAGCATTTAGAAAACACCACTCCTAAACCTCTTTTCAGTTTTTTTTTTTTTCTTTCTCAAGTGTGTTTGTTATTCAACAGGGATAATAATGGCAGAGGCGGAATATGTTTGCTGCTTTAAGTGGCAATAACAAGGAGATTCATTTAAGTGTCCTCAGCATGTCTTCTCGCTCTAAGACCTCTCATTACTCTATTGTGCATCTACAGATATGTTAACCTGGTCTTGGAGAATTAATGGAGAGGGATGTTACATTCTAATTATATACCCAGTGGCCCAAACAACCTCTGTTTCTTTCTTATTTGTCTCTCTCTTTTTTGTGTGTGTATCTGTGTGTTTGTGTACCTCCGTGTATACCTTGTGGTTTTCCATAATCTTAATTGAATAAGCCACTCTAATAAAGGGCAGATGTGGCCACCTCTCTTCAGTGTGTGCTTGTTTTATGAAGCCTATAAAATAAAAAGTTAAGGTTTCTTAAAATGATACACACGTGCTTTCAGAATCAGATTATTAGAGGACCATGTGTGTGTTTGTGTGCAGAATGATGTAGGGGGTTTGAGAAGTCTTACCAACAAGTGGACAACGTTCCTCAAAGCAAGACTTGTGTGTTCCATTCCTGGACCGGACGGAGTAGACACACACTTCGATGAGCTACGTGAGTGATATCTCCTCATCCCATCCCGCTCTCTCTAACAAACAAATTGTTTTGTTTCATCATGTTTCTTGGCATTATAAAAAGATGTTTCATATTGTGTATTTGTGCATGTGTGTGTGTGTGTGTGTTACAGAGGACATCTTTCTGCTTCCTAGCAGAGATGAGAGAAATCCAGTAGTCTACGGAGTCTTCACTACCACAAGGTAAGTCCTGGCTCCTGCAGCAGTGTTTTGAGTCTGGGTACAGTTGCTTGAAATCCATTCTGAAACTTTTGCTAACTGTTGACTATACGTTATGTAAGATAGCACATGATTGTGAGTCTTTTTTATAGAATAAAGAAGCTTAAAGGATTGTGATTTGTATAAATTTGCCAATTATTAATGCAAGATGCTCATTCTCTTCCTTTTGAATTCAGATTGTTTAGTTCTGTTGTCTGTGTGTGTCTGTGTGTGTGTGTGTGTGTGTGTGTGTGTGTGTGTGTGTGTGTGTGTGTGTGTGTGTGTGTGTGTGTGTGTGTGTGTTTGGACTCAGCTCTATCTTTAAAGGATCAGCCGTGTGTGTCTATAACATGAAAGATATCCGTGCAGCGTTTAATGGGCCGTACGCTCACAAAGAGGGACCAGATCATCGCTGGGTGGAATATGAAGGCAGAATCCCCTACCCACGACCGGGCACCGTTAGTATCACTCTGCCTCTCTCTTTCACGTTCATTCTTTCTCACTTCAACTTTCTATGAATTTTTTTTTTTTCTCATGAATAAACATGTAGTGTCACCTAAAGGCCCCATTGACTCAATGAAGAGTTTATAACATAGCCACTAGAGGGAGACATAACACAATATAAAGGCACCCGATATACTTAAAAATGCAGTTCACACCAACACAACATTCATGAGACTGTCAAAGGCAGTTTGTTTGAGTGTATATTTGTAATTACTTCCACATGTGGCGTTATACATTCTAAATATTTTAATGTATTTTTTTTTTCAGTGCCCAAGTCAGACGTATGATCCTCATATTAAAACAACTAAAGACTTTCCAGACGAAGTGATCAATTTTATACGAGTGCATCCGCTCATGTACCGCTCTGTCTATCCAGTGACGGGCCGACCCATTTTTACTCGTATCAACACAGAGTACCGGCTCACTCAGATTGTAGTGGACCGTGTGGCAGCTGAAGACGGACATTATGCTGTTATGTTCTTGGGCACAGGTAAGAAAGACAACTCATATACTGCTAATAATATTTAACAGTCACATTTGACTGTATTTTGGGTTAGTTCTAGCAAGTAAGACCAGGTGGAAAATTATTATTATTTGTATTACTGTAACAATAATTAATGAACTGTCCAATTAGGTAAACTTGATATACTAGGACAACTCTTGTGTGTTTATAGGCTAATTAAGTATGCATTTATTTGTGAATCAACCAGCAGATGGCAGTAGAGCTTAACTATTTGAGAGAGACAAATGGAGGCTTACACATCTACATGTGTCTATACAGATACGGGTTTGGTCTTGAAGGTTGTCAGCATCACTCAGGAAAACTGGTCCACAGAGGAGATCATCTTAGAGGAACTTCAGGTGTTCAAGGTAAAGGTCACATACTGTATATACACACACAGAGCATTCAATGATGGATGAAAAACAAAATCATTACAGGAATATGGTGTCAATTTTGCAAAAATGTCTTCCTTTCAGAACCCCTCACCTATCCTGAACATGGAAATTTCATCCAAGCAGGTAAGAGCAGAAGTGTATAGGCTTCACAATAAGTCTTCTGCTTTGGAATACAGTGAAAATAAATCAGTTTTATTTATTTTGTCATCTTTTAGCAAGTGCATGTCTGAGTGGTCTTATAATTGATGTGTTAGGGGTTCCATTGCTTTGTTTTATATTAGCAAAGTCTTTCAGATAAACCAGTTGCTTCTGCTCTTGTGCCATTTTCTTTTATTTTTCCTTTACGCTCCCATTTGTCTAATTATCCATTGGAGTTCATGGCGAGGTTTGCAATTAACCCAGAAGCTTCTCTCTTTTCTGTCTTTACATCAGTGAGCCATTCGGGCAATTATTTCTGCAATTCCAGGTCAATTCATCGGATCAAGTTCTTGTTTTGACTATTTTTCCTCTCTCTCTTGTACAGATAAGTGTTTGTTTATTTATTTAGTTAGTTAGTTAGTTGATGATTGTGATGATTGTTTTACACATTGAGGAAGGCCTGCGTGCCGAAATGTCTTCTGGTATACACGAGTGTGTAGCTCTTGTCTACAAAAAGGTTATTGAACATATTTAAATATGTCTGGAGAAGAGCATGCTATGGATTAAACTGTTTCAGCCCTCGTACCCAAATAATCATGCATAACATCAGCGGAGACTCCTACATTTGCTCCGAGGTCAATTAAAGCTAATAACTGAATGTTAATTCATTTATGTATTGATTTAAGTATTAGTAAAAGGCAATAGTGCATGAAGAGTTCACTGCATCATAGTGAGTGTGTTATGAGATGTTATGATCAGTTCTGTTCACTTACGCTAATGTTATCAGGTGTGTATTCGCCATTAACCCTTGTGCGACCTTCGGGATATTTTTGTATTTTTCATTTTTGTTTTTTTTGTGTGTTAATGCCAACGATATACATTTTGCCAAAGGTGTGCATTTTTGGGGGAATTTTGATATTTCAACCTCATTTCCTATAATACATCTATAATACAGGTGCATCTCAATAAATTACAATGTCGTGGAAAAGTTCATTTATTTCAGTAATTCAACTCAAATTGTGAAACTCGTGTATTAAATAAATTCAATGCACACAGACTGAAGTAGTTTAAGTCTTTGGTTCTTTTAATTGTGATGATTTTGGCTCACATTTAACAAAAACCCACCAATTCACTATCTCAAAAAATTAGAATACATCATAAGACCAATAAAAAAAACATTTTTAGTGAATTGTTGGCCTTCTGGAAAGTATGTTAATTTACTGTATATGTACTCAATACTTGGTAGGGGCTCCTTTTGCTTTAATTACTGCCTCAATTCGGCGTGGCATGGAGGTGATCAGTTTGTGGCACTGCTGAGGTGGTATGGAAGCCCAGGTTTCTTTGACAGTGGCCTTCAGCTCATCTGCATTTTTTGGTCTCTTGTTTCTCATTTTCCTCTTGACAATACCCCATAGATTCTCTATGGGGTTCAGGTCTGGTGAGTTTACTGGCCAGTCAAGCACACCAACACCATGGTCATTTAACCAACTTTTGGTGCTTTTGGCAGTGTGGGCAGGTGCCAAATCCTGCTGGAAAATGAAATCAGCATCTTTAAAAAGCTGGTCAGCAGAAGGAAGCATGAAGTGCTCCAAAATTTCTTGGTAAATGGGTGCAGTGACTTTGGTTTTCAAAAAACACAATGGACCAACACCAGCAGATGACATTGCACCCCAAATCATCACAGACTGTGGAAACTTAACACTGGACTTCAAGCAACTTGGGCTATGAGCTTCTCCACCCTTCCTCCAGACTCTAGGACCTTGGTTTCCAAATGAAATACAAAACTTGCTCTCATCTGAAAAGAGGACTTTGGACCACTGGGCAACAGTCCAGTTCTTCTTCTCCTTAGCCCAGGTAAGATGCCTCTGACGTTGTCTGTGGTTCAGGAGTGGCTTAACAACAGGAATACGACAACTGTAGCCAAATTCCTTGACATGTCTGTGTGTGGTGGCTCTTGATGCCTTGACCCCAGCCTCAGTTCATTCCTTGTGAAGTTCACCCAAATTCTTGAATCGATTTTGCTTGACAATCCTCATAAGGCTGCGGTTCTCTCTGTTGGTTGTGCATCTTTTTCTTCCACACTTTTTCCTTCCACTCAACTTTCTGTTAACATGCTTGGATACAGCACTCTGTGAACAGCCAGCTTCTTTGGCAATGAATGTTTGTGGCTTACCCTCCTTGTGAAGGGTGTCAATGATTGTCTTCTGGACAACTGTCAGATCAGCAGTCTTCCCCATGATTGTGTAGCCTAGTGAACCAAACTGAGAGACCATTTTGAAGGCTCAGGAATCCTTTGCAGGTGTTTTGAGTTGATTAGTTGATTGGCATGTCACCATATTCTAATTTTTTGAGATAGTGAATTGGTGGGTTTTTGTTAAATGTGAGCCAAAATCATCACAATTAAAAGAACCAAAGACTTAAACTACTTCAGTCTGTGTGCATTGAATTTATTTAATACACGAGTTTCACAATTTGAGTTGAATTACTGAAATAAATGAACTTTTCCACGACATTCTAATTTATTGAGATGCACCTGTACACTGTGTACACACAATAGTTACACTCAGGAGCTTCAGGACAAAAATGTCCCCATTGAAACCCATTAAAACTGCAATATTTGATCCCAGTGCCATTAAAGCATAAAATCATGAATTCTCTGATATTATACTTTCATTCCGGAGCCCTGGCTTCAAAATTTACATTTTTAATATTTTCCACCAGATGGCGCCATTTTTCTCATGTTTAGCATATGGAGCAAATACATGCTTTTCCCCTATTTTCTATATTATATAGCACTGCAGGCCAACTGAAGAAATGATGCAGATAAATTGTGTGGGTGTGTTGGTATGGATGTCAGAGTGTGTTTTGTACGTGTGTATTGAGAAATGTGTGTGTGTGTGTGTGTGTGTAAAAACAACAGTGGCATTATGTAAACAAACTGGCATTTAAAGGGTTAAAATCCTGAAAATGAATGAATATTTGGTAGTTATGATCAGGACTGACGTTGGTTAAAAAAAAAATAACTCATTGAAAGTGGAAAATAATATTAATACATAATATTATTATGGCAGTTTTTTGACGTGGACCATTTTGTCCTCTAAGGACCTCTGAGTGACATTTTTGTATTGACGCACAAGGGTTAAATGACACTTTTCTCTTTTTAAGTGACTGTGATAATCATTTCACTAAATTCTGATTCATAGTCTCCACAGTTTTCAATCAAATGAGTGTTTAATTTAATAATTTCTTTAACAAATTAACAAAACAAAAAAACAAACAAAAACTTTCCAATGTCCTGCCCTGCTGCCCCTCTCTGAATGCCTGTCCCTTGTTTTATTTCTCTGTAAATTGTAGTCACACATAGTCACAATTGTAGTCACACTTGCTTTTTCATATAAGGGAGGTCAGGGCTAGCTGTCACACATTTTACTCAAGTAATCTTGTCTACAAAAAGGTTATTGAAAATGTTTTCAATATTGTGAAAACTTGCCCCAATAGCGGGACATGTTGTCACACTACATGGGGTAAGTAGTCACAATGGAACCTGCTATTAATCCAGTAGTGCAGGATTTCATGTTAACATTGGTGGAGACACATTCCGCCAACACAAAATCTACTTCATCTATAGTCTTTAAATATTCACTTACATTAAAAGCATATTATGAAGAAGAAAACGATTCATGAAACAACAAAAAAGTTAAAAACATAAAAATATAAAAACACTATTTTGCCCAACAAATATTGTAATTGATAAATGGAATACATTTATGATTTAACACACATGTGACAACATGCCCTGACCTGACTTTCACCTTTGTCCTAAGAGCACATTTAAATACTTTCAGTAAAAATATGCCTTCATTATATAGCTGACTCTTGCATGAATGTATGCAGTGTGTTTTCTTGTTTTCTTGTTTACCTAAAAGCTATAGCAAAAATATTCTAATTGTGAAAATTTGTTTTGGAGGGTAGAATTCACAAAAATAATTTTAATTTAAGAGGGTTTTGAACAAGGTGTTTGAAACCAACATACAAATCCTCTGTTAGAGAAAACACACATTTCAGTTACTGAGAAATAGCCCTTGAGACAACTTCCCCATGTGACAGCTGGCCCTGCTCTCCCCTATATATATATAGAGAGAGAGAGAGAGAGAGAGAGAGACTTACAAAGAAACTGCAAATAAATGACATTGACTGATAACTCTGTTAGCGAGATTGCTCCAGAAAGCACTTTCTTTTTTTTTATTCTTTTTTTTTATTTCGCCTGGTTTAATACTTTGTGTATGTGTGTTTGTGCAGCAGCAGCTGTTTGTTGGAGGAAGTGACGGATTGGCGCAGGTGGCCCTGCACAGGTGCCATATTTATGGGCAGGGCTGTGCAGAATGCTGTCTGGCGAGAGACCCGTACTGCGCCTGGGACGGCACCAAGTGTTCCAGATACATATCAGCCTCCAAGAGGTAACAAACACACACACACATGAACCGATAAAGCCATTGTCCCAAAGACGAATCGATACAAAGCCATGACATCGATTCACAGAGGCAGCACTTCTGTTTAGTTTTCTCAGTTATTTGCTTTCCCACACAAACACAAACCCACACGTGCTCTGTGATGTATTAGGGATGTGCACAGCATGCAGTTTGATGCTCCGAGGTGTTTGGGGTTGGAGAAAGTTAAAAGAGAAAGAGAGAGAGGGGGCTTTGCGGTGCCCTCTTTCTGACCTACTTCTACAGGGTGAGTTGTTTCCTGGAGTTCAGCACACTGAAGAAAATTATAAATATTTGATTTTGCCGTGCCATAGGGCGTAGTGGGAATGAACTGGACAGGCAAATTGATTAAAGTTGCTTTGTTGTTGAGATGATGTATGTGAACTGCCAGAGAAGTTTTCTTGCCCTTTCTCTCCTCGGCTTTCCGGTCCGCCACTGATGCAAGGAGGCCAGGTCGGTCCAGCGGAGAGAGAGAGATAGAGAGACACAAAGAAAGTGTGTGTGTGTGTGTGTGTGTGTGTGTGTGTGTGTGTGGAGAGAGAGAGAGAGAGAGAGAGAGAGAGAAAGAGAGAGAGAATATTTGTCTTGAACTCTCAGATCGCCTGGAGAGCTCTGTTTGAAATAAACTTCATTAAAGTGATATTTCACACACAATATTCACATTCTGTCATAATTTCACTCACCCTCATGTTGTTCCAAACCATTATGACTTTCTTTCCAATACTGAACATAAAAGGAGAAATTTTGAATGCTCTTTTTATATACAGTGAAAACTCCATGGACACATAGACATATAATAATAATAATAATAATAATAATAATAATAATAATAATAATAAAATAGTTCTTATTACTTAAATCAATCAAATCAAATCAAATCACTTTTATTATCACACAGCCATATACACAACTGCAATGGTGTGTGAAATTCTTGGGTGCAGTTCTGATCGACATAGCAGTCGTGACAGTGAGACATATACCAATTTACAATAACATCAAATTAACACAACACAATTTAAACATCTATTATACACATAATTACACACAACAATATACAAATAATAACATACACTGTACAGTACAATACACACAATATAGATACACATTATTCAATAAAAATAAAAAAATAAAAAGTATATATAGTAGTATATATAGAATGTACAGTAGGTTGTATTGTACTGTATTGACATTCAGGCTGTCGGTTGATAGTAAGTTGTTAAGAGAGAATATAATATAATAATAATATAATTTATGACAGTCCGGTGTGAGATATAAGAGTGATAGTAATAAAGTGCAGTGCTGATGTATTTTGATCATGGGAGATCAAGAGTTCAAAAGTCTGATTGCTTGGGGGAAGAAGCTGTCATGGAGTCGGCTGGTGCGGGTCCTGATGCTGCGATACCGCCTGCCTGATGGTAGCAGTGAGAACAGCCCATGGCTCGGGTGGCTGGAGTCTCTGATGATCCTCCGAGCTTTTTTCACACACCGCCTTGTATATATGTCCTGGAGGGAGGGAAGCTCACCTCCGATGATGTGTTTGGCAGTTCGCACCACCCTTTGCAGTGCTTTGCGGTTGTGGGCTGTGCTATTACCGTACCAGGCGGAGATGCAGCCAGTCAGAATGCTCTCTACAGTGCAGGTGAAGAACCGTGTGAGGATGTGGTGGTTCATTCCAAACTTCCTCAGCCATCTCAGGAAGAAGAGGCGCTGAAGAGCCTTCTTCACAATGGCTTCAGTGTGGATGGACCATGTGAGTTCCTCAGTGATGTGGACACCCAGGAACTTGAAGCTGCTGACTCTCTCCACTGGTGCTCCATTGATGGTGATGTGACTGTGTTCTCTGTCTTTTCTTCTGAAGTCCACCACAAGCTCCTTTGTCTTACTGACGTTGAGGGAGAGGTTGTGCTCCTGACACCAGTGTGTCAGAGTGTGCACCTCCTCTCTGTAGGTTGTTTCATCATTGTCAGTGATCAGACCTACCACCGTCGTGTCATCAGCAAACTTAATGATGGCATTGGAGCTATGTGTTGCCACACAGTCATGTGTATATGAGGAATACAAGAGTGGGCTGAGAACACAGCCCTGTGGGGCTCCAGTGTTGAGGGTCAGTGATGAGGAGATGTTGCTGCCTATTCTAACCACCTGGCATCTGCTTGACAGAAAGTCCAGGATCCAGCTGCACAGCGAGCTGTTTAAGCCCAGAGCCCGGAGTTTCACATCAAGCTTGGAGGGCACTATGGTGTTGAATGCTGAGCTGTAGTCTACAAACAACATTCTCACATAAGTGTTCTTTTTTTCCAGGTGGGAGAGAGCAGTGTGTATTGTAGATGCAATGGCATCATCAGTGGAGCGGTTGTTGCGGTAAGCAAACTGCAATGGGTCAAGAGAGAGAGGCAGCACAGAGCAGATGTAATCTCTGATTAGTCTCTCAAATCATTTGCTGATGATGGGGGTCAGAGCAACAGGACGCCAGTCATTTAAGCAAGTTATTTTTGATTGCTTTGGAACAGGCACAATGGTGGATGTTTTAAAGCATGTGGGGACTACAGACAAAGAGAGGGAAAGGTTGAAAATGTCCGTAAAAACACCAGCCAGCTGGTTCACGCACGCTCTGATGACGCGGCCCGGAATGCCGTCTGGGCCCGCGGCTTTGCGGATATTCACCCGCCGGAAGGATTGGATTACATCAACTTCAGAGACAGAGAGTGAACTAACCTCTGTAGCTTCGGCCGCGAGAGCTCTCTCCATGAGGGCGGTGTTATTTCCCTCAAAACGAGCATAAAATGTATTTCGCTCATCCGGGAGAGAGGCAGCAGTGTTCATGGTGGAGTTTTTATTCCCTTTAAAGTCCGTGATGATGTTAATTCCCTGCCACATGTTTCTAGAGTTGGTGGTGTTAAACTGTCCTTCAATCTTGTTCCTGTACTGGCGTTTTGCGGTTCTGATGCTCCTCCACGTTCCTGGAATTAAAAGCGGAGGTCCGCACATTAAGTGCTGCACGAACATCGCTATTTATC
This sequence comes from Myxocyprinus asiaticus, assembly GCF_019703515.2. Taxonomy (NCBI): domain Eukaryota; kingdom Metazoa; phylum Chordata; class Actinopteri; order Cypriniformes; family Catostomidae; genus Myxocyprinus; species Myxocyprinus asiaticus. The sequence goes on from NC_059369.1 coordinate 44,783,631, forward strand.
CATGGCTTCTGGTTCGGATAGATCCGTGTTGTTCTGGTCGGAACGACGTCCTCCACACACTTTCTGATGAAACACATTACTCTATCAGCGTAAAGCTCGATGTCGTCATCAGAGGCGGACCGGAACATCTCCCAGTCCGTGTGATCAAAACAGTCTTGTTGCGTAGAGTCTGATTGGTCCGACCAGCACTGGATCATTCTGAGAGTGGGTGCTTCCTGTTTCAGTTTCTGCCTGTAAGCGGGCAGAAGCAGAATGGAAGAGTGGTCCAATTTGCCAAATGGTGGGCGGGGGAGGGATTTGTAGCCATCCCGGAAGGGAGAGTAGCAATGGTCCAAAACCCGGTCCCCTCGTGTGTTGAAACTAATGTGCTCGTGGTATTTTGGTGCGACTGATTTGAAACTGGCTTTATTAAAGTCCCCGGTCACAATGAACGCAGCCTCAGGGTGCACAGTTTCCTGCTCACTTATAATCCCATACAGTTCCTTGAGTGCCCGGTCTGTGACAGCTTGTGGCGGGATGTACACAGCAGTGATAATGACCGCTGTAAATTCCCTCAGTAGCCAGAATGGTTGACACAGAAGAAATTCCAGATCAGAAGAGCAGAAAGACTTGATAGAATGTACGTTCCTCTGATCACACCAGGATTTGTTGATCATAAAACATACACCACCACCTCTGCTTTTACCTGAGAGGTCTTTCACTCTGTCTGCTCGGTGCACGGAGAACCCCGTGGGTTCAATGGCTGAGTCTGGAATCTCCGCAGACATCCAAGTTTCCGTAAGGCAGATAATGCAGCAGTCCCTCGTCTCTCGTTGGAAAGAGATCCGCACTTTCAGCTCGCAGAGCTTGTTATCCAGAGACTGAATATTTGCCAGTAGAATAATGGGTAGCGGGGTCGATTTACGCGGCGTCTTACTCTGATGAGAACGCCGGCTCTGTTTCCCCTTATCCTCCTGCGTTTCCGCGTCCGGACTGCCCAGACAAAGTGCTCCGCTTGCGTGTTTGTAAGCAGCGGGTCGGCATTGAGGAATTTGAAGTCCGGTTTACGTGTGAAATTGCTGAACCAATGTCCAAAAGTGTTTGTCTGTCATAGACAATAAGGCAGACAACATCCAAGACAAAAAACATAAGAATTGTAAACAAAACAAACAAAACACTACCATGTTGTGTCGGAGCTCGCAACGCAGCAGCCATTCTTGGCGCCATCTTGAGCCTTATGCACTATATTCCAAGTCTTCTGAAGCCATATGATTGCTTTGTGCTCATTTTCAATGAAAATCTTTGTTTGACATTGCACCAGGCCAGGTTTGTCATTAAAAGCACTATTCAAACAGGATTAGTTTTTCAAACGACATTTGAGTTATGTTATTTACATGGGACGTCTGTGATTTCACGTAATGGTTCAGAGACGACTGGGATCTCTGATTGGGATTGGGAGATTGGTTTATCTGCTGATTTGTGCATCACAAAACCCAAGAAAGCAAACAAGACTTATATATGTGATATAACAACATTTTGTGCATAATAATGGCATTGAATTACACTGAGTATCATACAGGCCACTGCAATTGTGGCCTGCCTGAGCAGTCCGTGATGTTTCTTTATTGATTAAACTTGAACCATCAACTGTTATTTTGTCCAAAGAAGCAAAAATGGTAACACTTTTCAATAAGGTTCTACAGTTTTTGTTAGTAAATGCATTAAGTGTAAAGAACAGGGCTCCAGACTGTGACTAAAATGGTCACAAATGCAACCAAAAATAATTTATTGCGACTATAGTTTAAAATCTAGTCGCCATTGGCGACAGTCAGGTTGTGTGTGTTCATATGCGGTTTCATCAGATATCATCTTGTGAGTTATTGAATACATCTATAGAGCGCGCACCATCAGTGCGTCTTGTGCTCTTTTCACCCGGTCTGTTGTGGTGACGAGCTCGCTTCACCGCACGCAACAACAACAAACCCAGCGCGAGAGAGTCGTGACCAAACGATTCCTTTGAACTGGATCTTTTTCATGAATCACATGAAAAGACCTGAGGTTTTGAACAAAAGAGAATGCAAACTAATCTTCTCAACTATGTACTGTATACTGTTTATTAAACCTCTGATTAATGGGTTATCAGCTGGCTTTCTATCTTGTTTCTGAACAGCAATCTAAATCGAGCAATTCGATTCCTTTTAAATATTCCTTCTTTTTTATATCATGAATCAGGTGCAGCTGATGATGTTATTAGATGTGATAGATGTCTGTCTGTCTACCATATGTACACACAGGAGGGCTAGAAGGCAGGACATCAAACATGGAGACCCGTCCAGCAATTGTTGGGACACAGAGGATGGTGAGGAAGCGTGTGAGTGTGAGTGTGTATGTGTGTGCACATGCATGAGTGTTTAAAGCATAAAAGCACTTAAAGCTCTGTTTTGATCTAAGATGTTACATTGTCCTGTGGGGTTCACCTAATGGACTAAAACACAAACCCAACAAATACAGAAACGCTGATTGATGCCTCTCTCTCTCACTCTCTCTCTCTCTCTCAGTGTTAGGGAGGAATGTCGAGGAGAAGGTGTTGTACGGAGTGGAGAGTAACTCGTCTTTTCTTGAGTGTGTTTCTAAATCCCAGCAGGCCCAGATCCGCTGGTTCATTCTTAAACCAGGAGCCGACCACCGGCAAGAGGTACGACTAACACATATCTACCTCCATATTCATATACCATGATGTTTACGTTAATACTACCGTGAAACATGAAAATAACTTGGTACTTTTTTGTAAGTACATGTAACAGTTAAAGGACGGCCAAGGAAGAGACGGGAACCGGCAGAACAGTCGACGCAACTTTTAATATCAAACATAAACTTAAAACAACATAAAACATAACCCGAACCGTCGTCTCCGGCTGCCCCTTATCTCACTCTCCCGCTGATCGGCTGATTCAGTGCCGGCCGTGATCCATCACGTCCTGGCCATGCCCTCCTCCTCGTCACAGTGAACTTGTGTCTAGTGTTTTAAATGTCAGCCATTATTCAGTATAAATGTAATGCAATATTTCCTCTTTATTACGAAGTATTTTGGCATCATAGGGTTTTAGTCAGAAACTGATTTAAAATAACTCAACCCCTAAAGTGCTGAGAGAACATAGATGTTGCATAAGTCTGAATATAATATTCTTGAACAATTTGTGTGAGAGAGAACTCAAACTGTTCTCTGCGTAATTGAGAAAATGGCCTGCAGATTTGGGGCAACACAAAAATGGTGATACAGAACATGGAGACATAACAGAGAAAAATCATCAAGGCGGGACCCTGACTGATAGATGCATCCTTGATCTTTCTTTTTCACTGTTTTACATATAAGACTTTCTGTCTTTGTTCATCCTCAGTGCAGCTAATGTTAGTCTCATGCATGCTGACTTTAACCCTTTCTCAACCTACAAACACTGTATGTTTACTCACTGTAGCTATCTACTGTAAATACATACCATAGACTTTTATTGTTTTATTACAAAGCTGATTATAATCAGCTAAGCCCCGCCTTAAAAGTGTTTCTGACCAATCCTGTCTTAGCAAATGTTGCTGGCTGCCATTATGCTATAAATGTGGTTTATGAGGACATTTCTAGTGTCCCCATAATTCAAATCACTTAAAAAACATACTAAACGATGTTTTATTGAAAATGTTTGGGTGTGAATAGAGGAGATGCTTAAAACAGTCAAAATCATCTCTCTCTCTCTCACCTGCAGCCAGCATTTAGCAGCTGATGCTTGAGTTTACTGTGAGCATGCGCAGGGAAGCGCAAGCAAGAGCATTTTTTTCTGAACTTAGGATGCTACACATGTATAAACCTTCATAAACCTGTTAATCCAAAATACAAATGGCGTTATTCTGTGTCTCTGTAAGTGAGCGATGCGCTAACACTGTCGCTCTTGTTTATAATTAACAAAGCTGTCAACGTTGCAAATTGCAAGTATGCGAGGTTGGAGCAGTCTTTTGATGGCTTTCAAATTGTGGCACTTCCTTATTTTACATTACCTTTGACAAGAATTGTGGGCAGAGACAAGGAATCCTCCGTTGAAGATTTGTGAGCACAGAGAATAAGCGTACAGCAAACTGGAAGGCAGCCACACTCCCGACACATAGGTAGAGACGGGCAGCCAAACAGAAACACGAGACAGGACCAACTAGGCAAAGAGAGTTAGGTAATTTACTTCACACCAAACAGCTTTCTATAATGATAACACACAAACAATCACTACAGACTACATTCACTAAACTACATTCAACAATCCAGCCAAGGACACGACACATGAGGGGATTAAAATAAGCAGGAACAAACAAAGGACAGGTGCCGCTCGCTAGCTGAAAGTTGGCATGATCAGTGTTCCCATGGAAACAATCAGGGTTCCCATTGGAAACGCTAATTCCACGTGCCAGCGGCACCTGAAACACATGAGGGAAAACATCAACACAATTAGACCAAAACAAGCATAACATGGAGCATGAGTGTCCAGATCCCGACACAGACCGAAACAAACCAGACAGGAAGTCAGGATCCAGACACCATGCTCCGGACACGAACAAAACCAACTGAAGAGGGCACTGCGGTAACTCACAACTGGACCCGTGCACTCACACAAAGAACGTACACGAAATGCAAGACAGACTGGGAACGATGATGTCACAGTCCCATCAGACAAAAACCCCAACCTGACAGAGTGATTGGACCGTGACATTAATGAAGAGAACACGGCGGTAACTCGCACCCAGACCCGTGCGCTCAACACAATGACAGGACACGAAACACAAGACAGAACACGAGGCGATGATGTCACGGTCCCATCAGACAAAAACTCAACCTGACAAAGTGACAAGACCGTGACAGAAAATATATGATCTGTATTTAATATTCAGTAAATAATCTCTGTTTTCAATAAACATCATAACTAAATATGCAGCACAGTTCTCTTTCATAATTTAATCTGTTAACATAGTTATTACAGCTTGTCAACTTTAAACAGCCATTTTTAACGTAACTGACGAGTTTTGACTTTTACTTGAGATATTTCACACAAAAATTTAAATTGTCATCACTTATGTTCATGCTGTTGCAAACCTGTATGACTTTCTTATTTCAGTGGATATCAAAAGGAGATATTAGGGAGTTTCAGTCACCATTCACTTTCACTGAATGAAAAAAAAGATGCAGTGACAGTGAATGGTGACTGATACTAAATGTTTTGCTTAACATCTCCTTTCACATCTCCTTAACATCTCAAGGGTGAGCAGTGATGACTGAAATTTCATTTTTAAATGAACTACCCTTTAACTACCTGTTAAAGTATTTGATAAAGGTATCTGCCAAGAAAAAAATATATAAATGTTATTCAGCACATGCTAGACCTTATTCACAGCAGTGCCATATTTGATTTTTGATGGAAATGACAACAAGGCTTTGAGGGATAGACGTACAGTCTCTCCGATGGGCTGTACTGCAGTTTAAAGTGTTTTTGGATCGTTCCGCAGACAAAACATTGGAAAAATATCTTTTCAAGAACACTCAGTAGACAAAAAACTCCAGACAACATGAGTTGTGGAAAAGCAGATGGGATCTAGGAGCTTCATACAGCTTTATACCGTTCGTGCCGTTGAAGAGATGGTAAGTCTATCCCTCACAGCTTCATTTCCATGTGTTTTTTTTTTATTGCAAAATTGGTCTTAAATTTTTCTTTTTTGTTTTTGGCCTTAAAACATCTTAAATTTCCTTCTTTTGAACCTGCAGATACCCTGAAGTCTTGTTAAAACATTTTCTCACACTCTCACTAGTTTATTCAATGTGTCTGCTAACATTGTCCAACAGTGTATGAACATGCATCACAGGAGATTTGTAATTTTTGTCAGTTTGAGCACATCTCAAATTCTGTATTGTGCTTAATAGAGCTCTGTGCTGAAAATGACACTGATGGAAATTACATTTTTAATGTTTTTAAAATAAACTGACTGACTCCTTTGTCTTGCTAAGGCTAATTTCATAGATTACATTTTATGTATCCTAAATACACACAAAATTAAAAAATATTTTCACAGTTTTTGCTAGGGGTGTAACGATCCATACCTGGATAGATGCATCGATTAAATAACAAACAATGTATATTATTTTAAGATAATGCCAGCCACATTTCCGTAGTAACCTTATTATATTAATCTAGCATTATTAGCGCTAAATATGCCTCTCATGTGGGACACGGATGTGTGCAGAGTGATTTAAGCCTGAAGTTGCGCTCTGCTCTATCCATGAGCGTGTCAACCTGGCTTCCCTCGAAATGTGAGCTCTGGTGATAGGATAGTACAAAGCGACTCACATGCACGATTAAATCAGGCTTCCCCCGATATCGTGGTGCATGCGACCACATTGAATTTTACATGAGAAAGTCTATGGAGCAATTCAACCATGCCCAACGGTTAGACAGCCCTGATATTCTCAACAGCACTGACAAGGGAAAGAGAAAACCCCTGCCCTGCACTGACATCAATTACAAGACTTTTCACATCTACACATCAGCAACCTTACTAACATTTATTACATTAAACTGTACAAGAATTGTTCTAAACAACTGTGGAAGATGTATCCAAGAAATAACACATATAGCACATACTCTCCTGTCGTGCGTAAGTATTTTTGATTGAAAGACTCGCTTGACTATTGTAGAGATGACAAATTGTCACTATAATGTTTACGTATTCCACAAAGCAATGAGCTGTCATCAAATGATTGATGATCACATATAGGTAACTTTATTTTTCTGTATTATATTTTTCAACAACTGAAGAACCTTATTTTGTTGTGGATGTTCCAGTGTGGATACTGGATTTGCACTTTTCAGAGAGCTCAGTAAAATAATCAAATTATATTTTGGTTGCATTTGTGAGATAATAAATGCAACTGATTGTGTTAAATAGGCACATAATATTTGAGTATCGACCGCAGGCCCCCAAATCGAATCGAATCGGAATTGCGTCACGACAAACATTGAGGTATCGGCAAACAATGGATCACTGGCTATGAGAATCGATATAAGATCTTATTGTGATGAAACTTGTGATTTACACCTCTAGTTTTTGCTTAATTTGGTAAAATTACAGCTTGATTGGAAATGATGGGTAATAAAGAAGTGATAAAAAAGTGATATTTCTCCTGATTTCTCAGATCTGTCTATCTATCTGTCTGTGTGTCTGTCTCTCTTTCGCTCCATCCTTCTTCCCTTATTTTCCACTCTCCACACTCCCCTCATTTTACAACCAAATATAATTTCCCAGAGGCTTCTGGGTCACCAGCAGGCTAGCTCGTATTTGAGATGGTGAGACCGATCCTGCGCTGACAGTTCCGGTCTTTCTCTCTCAAAACCCAAGACCTGCACTATGCGGAAGGGCTGCAGACAGACAGCCTTAATGCCTTTGACCCAGCACTGCTTTAAGAGACCGATGCTGTGCTTATCTATGATCAGAGGCCAGTTTCCTCTTGCCCTCTAGTAAAACCTTCAGCGGGAGGCATATGCTGGAATACAAAGCACTAGACTCTTAAAACACACCCACACACCATAACATCTCCATGACGTACACGCACGTTTCATCTTGACACTAATGTGCTCATGGCCTTAATGTTCCAGCTGTCACGGGTGCTTCAGACAGTGTGAAACAGTGTGAAATTATACTTCTTGTCCTGACACACCACTCTGGCGAAAAACTTGCATTCTTGTTCAGAGTTTAGAATTTAAATCTAAATAGCTGTTTAGCTATTTTCCTTTAAGCATCCTTTAGATGGCAAAGTATTACCATAAGTCAACGCAGCGGTAATTCTCCTTGGATGTTAGGTATGCTTTGAAGCATCTTCTCCTCCTCTCCGCTCCGCACAGCTGTATTGATTTAGTCCATGATGACAGCATGACTAGCAGGACAAATCAGCAGGCACAAAAACACAGATAATATAAAACAAAAATAAAAAGAGACAAAGAAGAGACAGAGGCACGGAAGCAAGGAAAGCGAAGAGATAGAGAAGATGATACTGGGAGAAAAGAGTCATAGTGAGGCATAAGAACAAATTGTTCTTTAAAACTGGTTCTTTTTAATGATTAAAAGTATCTTCTCTTGCAAAGAATTACACATTTTACAACATGTAATTTTCTTTAATGCAGTAGGATAATTGATCTGCCAAAAAACACAGTTATGGTCCCATTTAGTTACAGCATCGAACTGGAATAACACTTTACAGTAAATATGACCAATACAACTAAAACAGACTAATTTAGCAGGGATTTCTGCATGCACTATTGAACAGTGGTGGGAAAAGTAGGAAAAGTCCCATGCTTAAGTCAAAGTACAGATAGCACAACAATATATGATTTAAGTAAAAGTAAAATTCATCTATCAACATACTACTTCATTAAAAGTAAAAGGTGCAGTTTTAAACACACTTAAGTATCAAAAGGTACAATATTGCAAAATTCAAATGCATCTCAACTGGAAATTTAAAAAGTTAGAAGTTGAGTTGAGATTGTTTCGGTGGTTTGAAACAGCTCGCCTGCACAAACTTTCAGGAAAACTTTGTATCGGCTGCTAAATACCTTTTTACTGCCACTGGTCCATGTCATCGGTGTGACATGGAGCTTAGTCAACATGAACACACCAGTTTGCAGGGTTATTAGCGAGCTGGTGCAAATTTACCCAAAGCAGTATGATTGTTTGCGTAGATGCATTTTTCCAAGAACATGCCATGTGATTTTTTTTGTTATGTTTAATTAGTCTACAAAAGGAATTAAATCTACTCAAACACTGAAGTGCCCATTCATTCTTTTGCTTTGTATGCTGCTTCACTCGTGTGCCTTCTGCAGCTGAAAGCCATTCACACATCTGCCCAAAGTAAGAAATGCCTCTAATCATCATTCTTTTGACTGTTTTGCCCATTAACACTCTTTATGCACCCATCTTTGCAGTAGTATCAGTGTCATCATAAATTACAATAACAGAGTGTAATTGGTGCATATTATGGCCACGTATAGCATGTAAGTGCACTAGCGCCATGAATGCAGAATGTAAACATGACAAATTACACATTATCTACTGCATATATATATATATATATATATATATATATATATATATATATATATATATATATATATTACTTTAAATCATTAATGAGTGGTTAAAACAGCTTCTTGTGAATTCTACCAATAGAATGAGGCATGAAGTAATTGATAACACATTTTAATGTCACATTAGTAAAGGTTTTACATGTTGTCTTCCACATCCTCATATCATTTAAACACCTCCCCCAGCGATGTGGTCTGAATGTTCGCAAATAGTATACTATTGCTCAGCTGTTTCAAATGTCTTTTTGGCTCTGAGCGAAGAATGAAGAAGCACTTCGCTGTGACTGTAATGGGGCCTTTATTGTCACTTTTACAACCAAATAATTGAGTCTTAGGTAATTTGGATACAATAAGTGGCAGTGCAGTACAATAAGTAAAGCTGAGTCACAAGTAAGGACAGGGCTTAAGTTACTTCACACCATAACTATTGACTGATGCCTCAAACGAATCAAATTGGCTTTTAAACCAGTTCACTGAAGCAAATGAATCGGAATTGAGTTTTTGTACAGTTGCAAACTCATTTATATGCACTAAACTCACAAAGCACCTCCTATGTCAGTGGTCACCAGAAACATGGATACACACCTTGGGTATAGATCAGGCTTGATCATTAGACACACCCTCCCCCTTCACACACCTTGAGTTGAAATCAGGCCCTGTGATAACTCACGATCGGGCTTGCAACCCCCACCTTCTTCAGCCTCTGTCTTTGTCTCTCATTAGCATTAACATGTGGTCAGCTTGTATAAATGTCTTTAATAAGACTGTAAAGACCAATCAAATGGCATAATGTGAGGTCAGCAGGAAGCAGAGTGCAGAGGTTAATGACCGATCTCTTGACCTCGACTGAGACTTGTTGTGGCCTCTTGGGCTCCACAGCGCTATAGCACGTAATGATTTATGAGGATAAACCCAACAAGTGACATATGAATTCTCCTTTTGGTGATTAAGTTGATAATTTAGTGTGTTTCACATACAACATTTGTCGAAATGGTTGCTATGAAGATGGAATCATATTTGTATGTGTGGCTGGTTGTTTCAGATCAAACCAGATGACCGTGTGGTCGAAGCAGAGCGGGGTTTGCTGATTCGTTGGCTCCAGCGTAGCGACGCCGGCTCGTATTTCTGCACCTCTCAGGAACACAGCTTCACCCGTACCCTCCTCCACCTCTCTCTTCACGTCCTGGAACGAGGACAAATCCAGGGACACCCAAGTGTTTCACAGGTATCCTCAGAAAACCCCATTGTGACGGAGATCATGGCAGCCGAACCTCGCCAACGCTATAAAGATTACTTGCGCATGTTGAGCGGCCCTGCGCGCTCTCTGGACGAGTACTGTGAAACACTCTGGCACAGAGAGAAGAAGCAAAAACAGAAGGGCAAATGGAAACACGTCCAAGAGTTCCGCAAGAATAGGAATCGACGTCACTACTAGGGCCGCCAGTGATGACTCTTGGATTTGGTTGCGAAGAGCCACAATGCCCACGTAAGCATTGGCAGTGGATTAGCTGAATTGAAAACCAAATACAAGGAGAGAGTTTATCCTTCTTTCAGTGTATGAAAAGCAAGGATACTTAGAAGTATTATGTTATAAAACCTACATAAACCTTGTTTTCGTTTTGATTAGTTCACCTAAAGCGACTACCAGTCATCTTGACTGCTCATTACAATTCCATACCATGGAGAGACATAGGTATGGTGTAGGTTTCATGTGAATAAAAAAAAAAAAAAGAATTTTATTTAACCTCTCTTTAAATCAACACCAGCATTAAACCACTTATTAAAGGCTTTTCAGCTAAATGTAAAAATTTAAACAATTATGAAGCACAAAATGATTCATGGAACAACAAAAATGGAAAATTTAACATGCAAAAATATCAAAACATTGTTTTGGTCAACATGTATCGTAATATATATCGTATCGTGTTATTTAAAACACGTGACAACATGCCCCGACCTGACTTTCATGAAAAAATACCTTGTCCTAAGAACACATTTAAATCTGCCTTCATAATATACTGTAGTTGACCATTGCCTGAATGTATGCCAATGTGCTTGTTTAGAGCTATAACAAAGATATAATGATGATAGTGAACATTTACTTTGCAGTGTACAATTCACAAAAAAAGGGTTTTGAACAAGGTGTTGAAAAATAACATACAAAACCTCTGATAGAGTAAACTAACCCTAATCCAAATTGTATCGTTATTGAGATATTGGCCAAATGACAACTTCACTGTGTGCTTTATTTCTAGCCCCAGTCTCCCCTATTAAAATGACAGACCTCTTCAATCTCCATAACATATAATCTAATACACACAGGAGTTTTGTATTAAGTTCAGAGCAAACATACATTTATTTTGGCTTTGGAAATTAAAGCAACATGGCACCAGTTCATTGCGCCTTAATTGTAACCAAGAATGAAAATGCATTCATGTTGAATGTATGTAAATATTTATATTATTTGTACATGAGATTGTGCATGCTTTAGCATTATTTACACAGAATGCTCTTTTTTTAGATTACGACTTTAACCAAGCATTTAAGTTACATTGATTAAAGTACATTGTTTTTGTATATTTGCAATGTGTCTTACTGTAGGTTGTTTGTTTATGCTATGTGATTTTATTTAAAAGGAAAATGGTGTTGAAATAAATGCTTTTTATTTCTACTTAACTGCATTGAAGAGGTGTGCAACAGATTTACTTTGTTATTATATTGAGCACCTGGTATTGAGATGTGTTTTGGGCGATCAGATCACAAGTGGTCAAGCGAGACACCACCATTTACACCTGGTCAGAATATGCATCTCTTGACCCCTTGTGTTCAGATCTCAAGGGGAGGGTCTCTGATTTCATGGTAAATGGTCTGCACTTATATAGCACCTTTTTTAACCTTAGCAGTTCTACAAAGCACTTTACACTGTGTCTCATTAACCCATTCACACACACACCCTCACACACACACAAGGTGCTAGCCTGCCATTGGGAGCAACTTGGGGTTCAGTGTCTTGCCCAAGGACATTTTGGCATGTGGAGTCATGTGGTCCAGGAATCAAACTGCTAACCCTGCGATTAGTGGACAACCCGTTCTACCACCTGAGCCACAGCCGCCCATTTCATGGTGGTTAGGGGTGTGAATCTTTAGGTTGAAAGCAAATCGGTTCGATTCATGATTCTCAGGTTTTCGATTCGATTCAAGAACGATTTTTGCCAATTCAAAACGATTCGATTCACAATGAAATTCAATTCAATTAACGATTCAATTCTGCATTTTTTGAATGCATTGATAGTATTTTTAAATACTTCCCCTAATGTGTCTTAAGCAAGAAAAAGATAGGCAAACTACTAAAGATTCCACCAAAAGTAACTTGAAAGAAAATACAATAAATACATGTACATTCAGGCTGCTTGGAATGCAATAATAGTACAAGAGAACAATGTGCCAAGAGATGAACATAGCTGGAAAAGTATTCCATATTTCACTATAAAAAGTATTATAATTTTTTTTTAATTTGCATTACATTTCCAGGCTTTTCCAGGCACTTGAAATCACAATTTTTAAAATCCCCTGATATTTCCAGGTTGTCTTTGACCATGTGGACCCTGAATCAGTAAACTAATCCAAATATTGCAACATTAAAGTAACATAATCTGATGATCAACATCATCTCTTGTGGTGGCGTAGTGACTCGCTTCAATCCTGGTGGTGGAGGACAAATCTCAGTTGCCTCCGCGTCTGAGACCATCAATCTGCGCATCTTATCACGTGGCTTGTTGAGCGCATTACCGCAGAGACCTAGCGTGTGTGGAGGCTTCACGCTGTTCTCCACGGCATCCACACACAACTCACCACGTGCCCCATTGAGAACGAACCACATTATAGCGACCATGAGGAGGTTACCCCATGTGACTCTACCCTCCCTAGCAACTGGGCCAATTTGGTTGCTTAGGAGACCTGACTGGAGTCACTCAGCACGCCCTGGATTTGAACTCATGACTCCAGGGGTGGTAGTCAGCGTCATTACTTGCTGAGCTACCCAGGCCCCCCTTGTCAGGGCAGTTTTTACCTTTATGAGGGCATGTTTTATTTAAAACATTTGTCTTATCCATTTAAAAATGTCAGTCTGAGAATGTATTATGTCTTACCCTAAAAATTACATCAACTACTGTATATCAGAGGTTACAAATAAATAAAATAAAAAAACAGAAGAATTCATTACGAGGACATTTTTTGCTCCCCCACCCCCTAGTAAAATACATGCATGTTTTTGTCACGTTTCATTTATTGCCTCATTAAACACGTGCACTGTCGCTCGAGACTGCCCAAGCCTCTGCCTGAAGACGCCAAATGCAATCATAGGATTTCACCCGAAAGTAAATAAAAAATAGCGAAAATATCGGCAGCAATTCAATTATCGGTGCGATAATAATATTTAGATTTTCCCAGTTATCGGCCAACCATATATCGGCCGCCGATATATTGTGCATCCCTACCATCAACGATAACGAAGATGAGACGAAAAAGGTGTATCATGACGTTAATAAAACGATTTTAATAAAGGATACTGTTGACGAAAATATGACGAGATAATGCAAGATAATAAGTGCAAAATATTAACATAAAAAGAAACATCTTGAGAATCTGTATATAAGATTTGTTTAATTGTTACCTTTTGGGAGCATTTTTATGATTTTTAATGCCATTTTTGCCTCAAGCTCCCCTTAATTTGAGACCATGTAGTGGCCATGCAGCGAGTAAGCACTTGTACCAAAAGGTTTGAGCGCGTTTGACTCACGACAAGAGCGCTGTTGCGAGCTGTCATTTCCTCATCCGAGATGTTAGACATAAGGTGCCTAAAAGACTTGGAAAGTTGCTCAGAAATTTCGGTGAGGGTCACGGATGGAACGGAGAGCAAGTATGTTCCCGTGAAGGCTGATATGAAGAGTGCAGTGTGCGTCTGTGATGGCACTGCGTCTGTATACTGATTTGCTGAATCACGAATCATTTGATTTTTAACTGGTCAAATCCATTATTGACCAACACTAATGATTCTCTATTCAAAAATCATATCGCATATGAATCGGCAGGATTACTAATAAGTGAATCGTTACACCCTTGCATGAAAAAGAACAAAAAGAAAGCACAAAAAATCAGGCAGGATGAGAGCAGGATTCTTAGTTAATTTAGTGGTGTACCTTTATTAACTGAGCTTCAGGTGTGTGTGCTTCTCATCTGTGTCACTGTATGTTGATATCAGACACACTGTATCAAATTTCCAATCGGACGATGAATTCCTTTTAAAACCGCACAGAACCAACACAATCGTCAGGATTCGTACGACTTTTCTAAATTTGGCTAATTCGTATGATATCGTGTGACTGCACTCGTTTGAATTCCTACGAGATTCACTACAGCCGATGACATCGCTGGACATCATTTCCATCTAATCACTTGCTTCTGTCACACACAACAGCTTCCTATCATGTTTACACACTCTACTGATTGGTTAAGTTTAGATAAGGGGTTTGGGTAAGGGCATAATATTAATAAGTATGTCCTTAACGCCTCGTGCGCTTACTTCCGCATTAGACATCCGTGAATTTGCACGTTGGCGAAGTCGTACGAGTTCATTCTTGTCTTATTTTCCAGTACAAATATATAAACATCCTTAAAACAAAAACAAATTACTTGGGAAGCAGAATTACATATGATATTAAGTTCAGAGAAATCAAACAAAATATAGGAATGTATATTTATTTAATTACGTATTTTTTTACTTATTATTATTAAAATTGATGGAGCAACATAATTAATTTGAAACGAAATAATAACAGTTTTTTTTTTTTTATTTTTTTTTTTTTTTTTTAAGTGGCGAGGGGGCCTTTTACCCCACACTTGGGGGTTATAGCGGTATAGTGTAGTAGATAGGTGCAATAGTTATCGGGCAAAATTTGTCAACGCTTTTGAGACAGCAAGATGCTTTCTGAGTTACAAATGAAGATAATGCTTATTAAAAATTGCTTATTCATTTCCTGTTAATTTCAATCACATTTTGCATTTCAAAACAGCTTAAGTATTATATAAACAAATTAATCTCCATTGTGACAAGTCTGCAACATTTGAAAAGTTATTAAATGTTAGGTCAGACTTCCTCAACATGTGGACGTTGCACGTGATGACTTCATGGATCAGGAATATTTTGCAGTGTATAGTGACAAACAGGTGTTGAGGAAAGTCCTGTGGTTGTTTTTGCTGCTATTTAGTGTTGTTTACTCTGAGGGGCTTTAGCCCCGTTGTTCCCTTAATGTGAATACATTTCGTTAGATTCTGAAAACTAGACACAATATGTCATTTTGCTTCTCATGTAAATTGACCTTGTTTTAAGGATGTTTAGATATTTCTTTTCTGGAAAACGACAGAAATTCTCAGTAAGAAAATGATTTTTTGCTGTGCATTTTCTGCACCCCATTTACACCTGCCTTTAGTGTCAAATAGATCGGTCAAAACACATCTTAATACCAGGCCAAGCCCTGATGACACGGGACAGCTAGATATAATATATTTTATATCAGAACACGTTCAAGCATCAGAGGCTTAGTAGGAGTTTGAAAAGGTACAGTAGATTTTTCGGGAAGCTCAAAATAGTGGACAAAATACTTACAAAGTAACTAGAGTACTTATTAAGTACATTACTTTTCCCCTGACAGATCTTTCAAATTGGTCAATTTTGGACATTTTCTGCCCTTTTCCAAACTGTTTGGGCCACCATAATTGCAGCTTACGGCTAAAAAATTTTAATGTAGTAATGTGAGTCACTTATTTGCAGTTATTACATTTAATATAAAAGAGTTTAGTATTTTTGATTTAATAAAGATTAAACAACAAACGATCAGTCCCCACATCTCTGCCAAATCTCATAAGCAGGCACAGTCCTATCACACATCCCATGACTCCACTCCTAAACAAGAGTCATGCAGTGCTGCTATTATGATTGATCTTAGAGATGGCATCACTGGGCGGCCATTTCTCAGAGGTCAACCTGCCTCAGATCAGATTAGAAGGGGTGTAAACTCAAGAGATTAGATTTGTCTTGAACATTGAGGGGGTTCTCCCACATCCCCCCCAGAATCTACGCCCCTGTGTGAACTCCTCACACATATACACTATAATAAAGCATGACCTCAGATAACCTCACAGCCTGGAGCAATGTGTGTGTGTGTGTGTGTGTGTGTGTGTGTGGAAACACTAATTTTCTTTCATTTCTAAAAGGATAAATAAATAATAATTGTATCTTTTATAAACACAGTTAATAATCACTTTTTGCATCAGTGCCAAAAAATGAACACAGGAGCTAAGCTCAAAGTTGGGCAACAAGGCTTTTATGTCTGATTCGGGGCACGGCCGGGGTCGACACTGACAACCACATGCGGAGTGCAATGGGCTGATGGGAAAACTCATTTATCAGTGCTAAAGTCTTGAGTAATACCACTTTCTCTTCCTGTACCTCCCAATATGGTCAAAACAAGCAGAAAGTGATCTTTCTCTTCAGAACGTCCTCCTGTAGTGGTGAATATACATATACATATATATTCACATGAGCTTCTATTAATGTTCTACTTTGAGTTGACACAGGTCAGAGGGGACGCAGACTGCAGATGGACAGAGAGAGAGAGATTTAAACTGGATTGATTAGACTCAGGTGGGTGTTGTCCATGCGGATGAGTGTCTTTGGAGGTAGTCATCTGTTTAGAGAGACCCAAGCATTTATATTGGTGAGGAAAAAAGTACTTCTCCTTTAAAAAATTGTTTTTATTTTTTTTTTATTTTTTATTTTTTAAAGAAGCCAATAGTTATAATAATAATAATAATTATTATTATTATTATTATTATTATGCATGTTTTGTTATGCATTTTACGCTAGGCATTACGGTTGCAAAATTGCTGTACTTTTTTTAAAAAAAAATTTTTTTTACGTTTAATTTTGAATTCGCAACGCAGTTCAACACAAAAGTATATTAGAAATAATTTATTACAAACAGTGAGGATAAATTCATGAAAATAAATGTGACTGTTTAAAACTAATGATGACTGTGTCACAGTTATTCACCGTTCTGTTCCATGGACTCTTATTTTGAAATGGTTTTTTTGTCCTATGTCTTCAGTTTATTCCCATAATGCACTGCCCTCATCACTGCCATCTGTTTCCAATTCTCCTCACTAGTGATGGGCATTCCTGCTCTTTTGGCTCCCAAACGGCTCTTTAAAAAAAAAAAAAAAAAAATGCGATAGAAACGGTTTGCAATAGTTTGACTCTAATTAAATTATTAAATGAAATCATACTCTACCTTAACCACAATGTATTTAAAAATGCATTGCTTTGCATTTGCATTTAAAGTACAACCTTTTTAATGTATATAAACAAAGTGCATATAAATCTAACCATTCAAAACGAATACAATCTGAACAACATAATAAGTTGGCTCCGCCCTCCCTCACGCATCTTTGGTTCATTGGTTGACACTGCATGTCTGATTGACAGGAACAACAGGTGAGGCTGTTATTCTGAGCAGACAGTCAGAACGAATGTGTGTGCGCTTGAGCATTTAGGCCTATATTATTTTATTTCTTTTTCATCTTTGAATTCGTTAATTCTATTCATTTAAATCTTTTGATTAGTCATATCTTAATTTTTTTGTATTTTTATAAATAGATTCGGCTCTTCTGATATGCGAGCCGGCTCCCAACGTTCACCTACAAGAGCCGGCTCGTTCGCGAACCATCACTACTCCTCACCTGTCCTCCATTCCCTCATTAGCACCTGTGTATAAATACCCTCTAGTTTTGTCCTTTCCTTTGTTAGTTCTTGAAGTGTTTCGTTGTATTATGTTGTGATGTTTAGCATTATATTTTACTATTAAAAGACTGAAACATTACTCCTGCGTCTCCTCTCTTCCACTCCTCGAACCTACATTACAGACTAATGATATGAATATATTTACTGTTATAATAAAATAATAAAAAATACCAATCTATATGTAATGTAGCTTTTTTTTTAATTAACCATGAATACAACAAAGATTGATTTTATTTTTTTATGTTTATTTATATATGTATTTATTTTAATGATAGAGTAGCATATATAACAGCTGAAGATTATTCAGAATATTTTATGTATGATTTATTGATATATGAATATAGAAAAAGTTTGAGCACTAATGCCCAATATTTCATTTAGCTATATCCTAATAAAATTGTCTCAAAGTTATGAAAGTGGATATTTTGGGGGGATTTAATTACTTTTCAATCAGTAAAGATGTTGGGAATAAAGAAAAAAACAGCAACTTTTGAATAAACTTTATTAGAGTCAAAATTGTTTGGTGTGGTGGAAATGATGCCACCGCTGTGGGACAGTCGTAATTTGTGTAACAAATTATAGAAATCATTGTCACACAATAAATATTGAAATGGTTTATGTTTATTTCACTTTTTGTTTAGATAAACATGTAATAATCTGTATTTTTACAATGGATTGTCATAGTTTAATATTAAAAGTCAGGGCCTGCGACAATACTTAAGCCATCTTTACACTACCAAGGTGGCACACTGACATTTAAACTGGCATTTAGATGCATTTACACAGACTGTTTAATGCTGCTCAGAGCATTACAATTGCATACATAATATTTTGAATATAGAAATATGAAAATATGAAATTAAATATAAGCTCTGTCATTGCAGCTGATAGCGACTTACTTTAACATTTAAAAAAGGAACCTAAAAGTTGTGCATCATATTCCAAGTCTCCTGAAGACATATGATAGGTTTGGCAGAAAAAAACCCAATGCAGAATTTAAGTAATTTTTTAGTGAAAATTGTGACGGCCGTTGCACGTTCAGGAGCGTTATGGAAGAAGCTCGTATACAGTGGCAAGTGTTCATGTTTGTTTTAGCAAAAAAACTATTCATGATTCAAATCAACCAAACAATTCTTTGACGAGACTTAAGCGTTCAAAGCATATTTAAATTGTATAGAAGCATGTACAGGGTGGCCCAAAAATAAACTAGGGCCACTATGTTTGATTGCTCGTATCTTAAAAATGCATTAAGATGTTTGCACGATTTTTGGCATACTTCTACGACTTTTTGTAAACAACAAAATGACGTCACTTTGATGTCATCGTGAGCAACAGCTTGCTGCAAATAAAAAAATAAATAAGTAAATCGTTTAGCTACGTTTTCAATGGCAGCAAACTTGGGTGCTTATCTATCGCCATGTGGCCCTGTTTTTTTTGGGGGGGGGGGGGGGGGACAATTTACAGTACTTATTTATGTATTTGTAGCAAGTTGTTGCTCATGGTGACGTCACAGTGATGTAATTTTGTTGTTTACAAAAAGTAGTAGAAGTACGGCAAAAATCGTGCAAACACCTTTTCAAGATGCATTTTCAAGATACGAGCAACCAAACATAGTGGCCCCGTTTTTTTTGTTTTTTGGCCACCATGTATATCTTCTATTATCATGAATTGTGTCTCATTTTGACCGTGCACCTGCCATAATACTTTTTATATGTGCGCACACAACTTTCATTTCTAGGGCTCAAGATAACATAAGTTCTCGCATTGTTGTGTTCTGCATCAGAAAGAAAGTCTCATGGGTTTGGAACAATATGAGGGTGAATAAATTATGATAGACTTTTCATTTTGTGTAAACTATTCCCGTAATGATAATAACACTGAACTGAAGTTATGTTGAAACAGACACAAAGCATTGAATAGTGGTAGAACTAATAGACTAGTCGGTGCATCCCAAAAATCCTGACCCTGCTTTAGGTCACATCAATAAGGATTCTGTCCAAACCTGAATCCCAAATATGCACATGCTTGCAGATATGTTTGGATCAGACAAACTAATTTATCTTAAAGCCTCCCAGTGGACACAGAAAGACCATATGTCCTCTACAACATGCAGACTAATAGTTAATCTACAAGACCTGGAGCAAAACGACATTTGGACATTTTCACAATCACACAGAAGCATTATCATAACGGTATCAAGTTGCTAGTTGTGATCTCTGTATTTAAGGGATTTGTGTTTGCATTATCAGTAGTCTTTTACAGTGTTTTTAGTTTGGGCTCACCATGTTCCTTACAGCAAGCTGGCAGTTTTCCTGTGAGCTTGAGGAGAAAAAAGAGAATATGAATAATTAAACAGTCTTCATCTGGAAAGGATGTGCTACTCCATCACTGAACTGAACAGAACGATTGTTAAGGCAAGCGTCACTGTTATTACTGATACTTTGTCACAGTATTACAAGGAATAGTTCATCCGAAAATGATAAATCCCACATCATTTACTCGCCCTCATGCCGTCTCGAACTCGTATTGCTTAATTGTCTTCTGCAGAACACAAAGATATTTTGAAAGACGTCCACACAATGCAAGTCAATGGGGTCCAAAACTTTCAAGCTCCAAAAAGGACATAAAGGCAGCATAAATGTAATCAATTCGACTCCAGTGGTTTAATCCATGTCTTCTGAAGTGATATGATGGCTTTGGGTGAGAAACAGACCAAAATGTAAGTCCTTTTTCATCTTGACATCTTCAGTCTCCTCGGTGCATTTATGAGAGAATCTCGTTCACACACTTTCTCATGCTTGATGCATGTACACAGATCAGACACAGTGTTGCCAGGTTCATGGTTTTCACACCCAGTTGGGCTCTTTTGAGATGCAGACACAAGTTAAAATGAGTCTGTAAGGGGGTTCAGTGGAAAGGAGGAGGCAAGAACCGGATTGACAACTTAAATAATAATTTAATAACCAATTTAAACAAAAACACACAACCATAAACACACACAGTACAGCTGCCTGTAATTCTCTGTCTCTCGAACTGTCGTCCCCGGCCACCTTTATCCCTCGCGCGCCCAATCAGGCTGATTGGGGACCGGGTGTGTATCATTCCAGCCCGGCCCCGCCCTCCTCGGCTCTACACTCCTCCCGGCGTTGCCTCAGGCCGGGGAGCCCCCCGGCATGGCGTACATCCCCCCTTCCTCTCCGGGGAGGAGAGTGCGCCCTGACTGCCAGCGGGTCATCCCTGCCTTCCTCAACCTGGGAGGAGACAGGAGGGGAAAAACAACAACAACAAAAACAAAACAGGTGAAGGAAAGGCCAACACGGAGTGACAGAGAGAGAGAGAGAGAGAGAGAGAAAAAGAAACTCACCGGTTCTCTGATGCGCCATCTCGTGGTCCTCGATCACTCCACCCTCTCAGGCGGACGGCAGCCGCTCCTCCCCGGGCGGACCGGAGTCAGACCTCCGACCCCCAGTGGACAGAATGCCCCTCCACGTTCCCGGCGTACCGTGGGGACAATCCTCCGCCCCTGGCAGCGGCCCTACCACTCCAGGCGGTCGGGGAGTCGCTTCCCTCCTCCCCCTGCGGACGGCGGTCTTCTCTCGACTCTTCCGCATTCCCGGGTTTCGGCACCAGTGTAAGGGGGTTCAGTGGAAAGGAGGAGGCGAGAACCAGCTTGACAACTTAAATAATAATTTAATAAACAATTTAAACAAAAACACACAACCATAAACACACACAGTACAGCTGTCTGTAATTCTCTCTGTCTCGAACTGTCGTCCCCGGCCGCCTTTATCCCTCGCACACCCCATCAGGCTGATTGGGGACCGGGCGTGCGTCATTCCAGCCCGGCCCCGCCCTCCTCGGCTCTACAGAGTCCCAGTTTTTTCTGGGAGATTTTTTAAATGTTCTGCGGTCACCAAAAGGATAATGGTAAACACTAGAAAAGGAAAATGCAATGTCTTATTGATGTATAATGACACCAGGATTGAGAACCTGGCAACCGCATACAGTGTCAAAGAATCATCAACTTATAGTCATGTGTTCAGGCCAGAGGTCAATATTTATAGTGAATAAGGACTTAAATTGTGGTCTGTTTATCACCCAAACTGAATGCATTGCTTCAGAAGACATGGATTAAACCACTCGAATCGTATAGATTACTTTAATTACTTTTACGTCCGTGCCAAACAAATAGGCTAAAAAAGTCAAATGCAAGTGAGAGAAAAACTCAGACTAAGTCCATAGAAAAAGTGCAAGCAATGGAAAGGTTCAGTGCAAAAAGAGACACTTTTTGAGCTTTTTTCCCTCAGAAATACATGCATACATAGTGTGCAAGGTTTTTCCCTTGATGTTCCCTTCTTATCTTTCTTTTTTGTTTTGCTCTACTCTTTGGTGAGTTTAAAGGAGCATTTCTCTTCCTCTCTTTGTTAACAAAGCTGATGAATATTTCAGACCATGTGTTTGAGAGCTTTTGAAGCCTCATTGTTTATTTATTACCCAGAACAAATCACCATCATGACCACCTATCTGAAACAGGAATGCAGGAAACCAATGGAAAACAACAGGCCAGTTTGTGATCAGATGCCCAATTATATGCATGATTATATCTTGAGCAGAGAGGTGCATTCTGTCCAGTGTGAGCAGGGATGACGGTGTGGCAATGGGCGTGAAACCGACTACACTTAAGGCATGAAGTGTCAGCGTCTTCCTTTTTAAAAGATTCATACATACAGCGCATGCAATCAGTCGTGGCTGTACTCCAATTGGCACATACTCTGCCCAACTGTGCACTCTTAACTTTTGTTCTTGCATCACCGTTGGCCTGATAGAGAAAAGTGATCATAAAAAAAACAGAGGTTCAGCTAATAATTAATTAATTTAATTAATTTTTAATTTAATTAATTTAATTAATTTTCTTTATTTATCACACATTATACATTTGCACATATACAGTGAAATTCTTCTTTTTCACATATCCCAGCTAGGCTGGGGTCAGAGTGCAGGGTCACACTAATACCTGCTCTAGCGGCCCATGCAGGAACATTCTCATACATTTTGGAACACAAAGACGCATGCACGTTCATGTACTACCACTGCAAGAAAAAAAATCTTAATTTGTATTTTTGTCATATCTAAACATTCATAAAAATGATTACATTCCTTGACAAGCAAAATGGCATTAGACATTTTGTCTAACTAAATTTGGTGAGGTTTGTGCTTAAAACAAGTATACTACTTGCCAACTATTTGCCAATGGGGTAAGAAAAAAATAAATAAATAAAAAATTAAATTATATATATATATATATACAGGTGCATCTCAATAAATTAGAATGTCGTGGAAAAGTTCATTTATTTCGGTAATTTAACTCAAATTGTGAAACTCGTGTATTAAATAAATTCAATGCACACAGACTGAAGTAGTTTAAGTCTTTGGTTCTTTTAATTGTGATGATTTTGGCTCACATTTAACAAAAACCCACCAATTCACTATCTCAAAAAATTAGAATATGGTGACATGCCAATCAGCTAATCAACTCAAAACACCTGCAAAGGTTTCCTGAGCCTTCAAAATGGTCTCTCAGTTTGGTTCACTAGGCTACACAATCATGGGGAAGACTGCTGATCTGACAGTTGTCCAGAAGACAATCATTGACACCCTTCACAAGGAGGGTAAGCCACAAACATTCATTGCCAAAGAAGCTGGCTGTTCACAGAGTGCTGTATCCAAGCATGTTAACAGAAAGTTGAGTGGAAGGAAAAAGTGTGGAAGAAAAAGATGCAACCAAGCAAGAGAACCGCAGCCTTATGATTGTCAAGCAAAATCGATTCAAGAATTTGGGTGAACTTCACAAGGAATGGACTGAGGCTGGGGTCAAGGCATCAAGAGCCACCACACACAGACATGTCAAGGAATTTGGCTACAGTTGTCGTATTCCTCTTGTTAAGCCACTCCTGAACCACAGACAACGTCAGAGGCGTCTTACCTGGGCTAAGGAGAAGAAGAACTGGACTGTTGCCCAGTGGTCCAAAGTCCTCTTTTCAGATGAGAGCAAGTTTTGTATTTCATTTGGAAACCAAGGTCCTAGAGTCTGGAGGAAGGGTGGAGAAGCTCATAGCCCAAGTTGCTTGAAGTTCAGTGTTAAGTTTCCACAGTCTGGGATGATTTGAGGTGCAATGTCATCTGCTGGTGTTGGTCCATTGTGTTTTTTGAAAACCAAAGTCACTGCACCCGTTTACCAAGGAATTTTGGAGCACTTCATGTTTCCTTCTGCTGACCAGCTTTTTAAAGATGCTGATTTCATTTTCCAGCAGGATTTGGCACCTGCCCACACTGCCAAAAGCACCAAAAGTTGGTTAAATGACCATGGTGTTGGTGTGCTTGACTGGCCAGCAAACTCACCAGACCTGAACCCCATAGAGAATCTATGGAGTACTGTCAAGAGGAAAATGAGAAACAAGAGACCAAAAAATGCAGATGAGCTGAAGGCCACTGTCAAAGAAACCTGGGCTTCCATACCACCTCAGCAGTGCCACAAACTGATCACCTCCATGCCACGCCGAACTGAGGCAGTAATTAAAGCAAAAGGAGCCCCTACCAAGTATTGAGTACATATACAGTAAATTAACATACTTTCCAGAAGGCCAACAATTCACTAAAAATGTTTTTTTTTATTGGTCTTATGATGTATTCTAATTTTTTGAGATAGTGAATTGGTGGGTTTTTGTTAAAAGTGAGCCAAAATCATCACAATTAAAAGAACCAAAGACTTAAACTACTTCAATCTGTGTGCACTGAATTTATTTAATACACGAGTTTCACAATTTGAGTTGAATTACTGAAATAAATGAACTTTTCCACGACATTCTAATTTATTGAGATGCACCTGTATATATATATATATATATATATATATATATATATATATATATATACACTATATTGTCAAAAGTATTCGCTCACCCATCCAAATAATTGAATTCAGGTGTTCCAATCACTTCCATGGCCACAGGTGTATAAAATGAAGCACCTAGGCATGCAGACTGCTTCTACAAACATTTGTGAAAGAATGGGCCGCTCTCAGGAGCTCAGTGAATTCCAGTGTGATACTGTGATAGGATGCCACCTGTGCAACAAGTCCAGTCGTGAAATTTCCTCACTACTAAATATTCCACAGTCAACTGTCAGTGGTATTATAACAAAGTGGAAGCGACTGGGAATGACAGCAACTCAGCCACGAAGTGGTAGGCCACGTAAAATGACAGAGCGGGGTCAGCGGATGCTGAGGCGCATAGTGCGCATAGGTCGCCAACTTTCTGCAGAGTCAATCGCTACAGACCTCCAAAGTTCATGTGGCCTTCAGATTAGCTCAAGAACAGTGCATAGAGAGCTTCATGGAATGGGTTTCCATGGCCGAGCAGCTGCATCCAAGCCATACATCACCAAGTGCAATGCAAAGCGTCGGATGCAGTGGTGTAAAGCACGCCGCCACTGGACTCTAGAGCAGTGGAGACGCGTTCTCTGGAGTGACGAATCACGCTTCTCCATCTCGCAATCTGATGGACGAGTCTGGGTTTGGCGGTTGCCAGGAGAACGGTACTTGTCTGACTGCATTGTGCCAACTGTGAAGTTTGGTGGAGGGGGGATTATGGTGTGGGGTTGTTTTTCAGGAGCTGGGCTTGGCCCCTTTGTTCCAGTGAAAGGAATTCTGAATGCTTCAGCATACCAAGAGATTTTGGACAATTCCATGCTCCCAACTTTGTGGGAACAGTTTGGGGATGGCCCCTTCCTGTTCCAACATGACTGCACACCAGTGCACAAAGCAAGGTCCATAAAGACATGGATGAGCGAGTTTGGTGTGGAAGAACTTGACTGGCCTGCACAGAGTCCTGACCTCAACCCGATAGAGCACCTTTGGGATAAATTAGAGCGAAGACTGCGAGCCAGGCCTTCTCGTCCAACATCAGTGTCTGACCTCACAAATGCGCTTCTGGAAGAATGGTCAAAAATTCCCATAAATACACTCCTAAACCTTGTGGAAAGCCTTCCCAGAAGAGTTGAAGCTGTTATAGCTGCAAAGGGTGGGTCGACGTCATATTAAACCTTATGGATTAAGAATGGGATGTCACTTAAATTCATATGCATCTAAAGGCAGATGAGCGAATACTTTTGGCAATATAGTGTATGTATATATATATATATATATATATATATATATATATATATATATATATATATATATTTCGATTCACACAACATTTTTCATGTATCATCCAGAGACCATCACGGCAAAAAATATCAAAATAATTTTAATTTGTCAAATCGTTTAGAAGATATAAGCCTTTGAATTTTTTAGGCCGTGGCACAATTCACTCATGCACCAATATCTTTGGAACTATTCAGGGGCGAACTGGGAAGAGAAATCGGCCAGAGATTTTACATAGAAACTGGCCCAAAAGTTGTTGAGCGGGCGGGGTCGCTGTCCTTTTTTGCATATCGCTGCCCCCTTCGGCATATCACGGTGCCATTTTGTGGCCCATTTTGCATAACGCGGTGGCCCATTTCAGCTTATCGCGGCCCCGTTTCGCGGCCAGCCCACTGGGAAAAGTCCCAGTTCTCCCGATGGCCAGTCCACCCCTGGAACTATTTGATGGATGAAAATTATACTGATCACTTTTTTGTCATGAGGGTCTCTAGATGATACATGTAAAATTTTGGGCAAATTGGACCAACCGTCTAGGAGAAGTTAGAAAAAGTATGTTTTTCAGAAAACTCGTAAGTGGAAATTTTTATAGTCGGAAATGAAATCGAAGATATACATTTTGTTCCTTTAGTGCTTGGACCCTTAAAAAGAACGTTCCTAGAATGTTAGAAATTGGTTCCCATAACAATAACCAAACAGGAACCTTACACTAACGATATGGGAAAGTTATGTGTTTGCTGTGAAGTTCCACAAGGAACCTTTTTTATTCTGTTTCAGTAGAAAGTTTTCAGTTCACCATCATTCTGTTGCTGCTTTAAATAAGACAGCCGAAGATTAGAGCGCTTGAGATTTGCGTATAGAGGCATGTTTGTGTGTGTTTGAAGCAGCAGAATTGACTTATCAAAAGAAATGTCATGGGAAAAATACAGGATTGAGATATCAAGGAGGTACAAGGTGTGTCTGGCAGAATATTACAGGGCAATTATGCTTCTCCAGATGTGTAGCGCAGTGTTGACTGATAGAGAAGACTGACTGAAAGAGAGAGATTCCTTTAAGACAGTGACAGGGTGAGAATATTGATAGTGTCCTGAGGGAAAGAGGGCTGGAGGAATGTATGATGGAGAGAGAAACAGTTGTTACCTCTGATAGGGTAATGATACCTGTGCGGTTCTCACCTGATTTATGCCTGCTATCGTTTCACCTGAGTGCTGCCACAACACGCTGATAACACACACATGTAGAGTGATGGCTTCATTCACAGGAAACTTTTGTACATCTGTGTTTAGGCAGCATCTTCATTTTCATCATACCAACATCTCACCTTTAGAGACACTGAAGGTTGCAACTGGTTTACGACGAGAACATTACAGGCCTATGCACTACCAGTCGAAAGTCTGAACACATACTCGCTCTTTATTATTACTATTTTTCACATTTTAGAATAATGGTAAATTCATAAAAAGGGATATGAACCATAAGGAATTTAATGATTCAGGTTTAGATTCTGGTTCCCTTTACCAATTCTGGTTCCTAAACGGTTACATTAACAATTCTCTTTGCACTTCTGAGTGATATTTTATTGTATTTACTGATCTCAGCAGCCTGTTGCTAAATGAGCAGGTCAAATAAATCAGAAATAAATGTAAAACAATTATTGTAAAAGTCGTGTTGACTTTTTAAAGGCTTAAATACAATCCAATAATAGATCTGAACTATATATTAAATAAAAGTTCTAAACAAACAAATGTTATGACACTTCATTCATTCATTTATTATTTTTAATAATATAAAATATATATATTTTATTATATTATACACACTGTATATAAACCTGCACGTCAGTAACATTTATTCAGTAATTGCTCCAAATGATGTGTAAGTGTTTTTGATTCACTACAAAGAGGCAGTTCATAAGAGTCATTTGATTGGGAAATTAAATCAAATCAAATCAAATCACTTTATTGTCTCACAGCCATATACACAAGTGCAATGTTGTGTGAAATTCTTGGGTGCAGTTCCGATCAACATAGCAGTCGTGACAGTGATGAGACATATACCAATTTACAATAACATCAAATTAACACAACACAATTTAAATGTCTGATATACACATAATTACACTCAACAATATACAAATAATAACATACACTGTACAGTATACAATACGTACAATACAGATACACATTATTCAATAAAAATAAAAAAGTATATATAGTATATATAGAATGTACAGTATTGTACTGTATTGACATTCAGGCTGGCGGTTGATAGTCAGTTGTTAAGAGAGAATACATATAATAACAGTAATATAATTTATGACAGTCCGGTGTGAGATATAAGAGTAAGGGTAATAAAGTGCAGTGCTGATGTATTTTGATCATGGGAGATCAAGAGTTCAGAAGTCTGATTGCTTGGGGGAAGAAGCTGTCACTGAGATGGCTGGTGCGGGTCCTGATGCTGCGATACCGCCTACCTGATGGTAGCAGTGAGAACAGCCCATGGCTCGGATGGCTGGAGTCTCTGATGTTCCTCCGAGCTTTTTTCACACACCGCCTTGTATATATTTCCTGGAGGGAGGGAAGCTCACCTCCGATGATGTGTCTGGCAGTTCGCACCACCCTTTGCAGTGCTTTGCGGTTGTGGGCGGTGCTATTGCCGTACCAGGCGGAGATGCAGCCAGTCAGGATGCTCTCTACAGTGCAGGTGTAGAACCGTGTGAGGATGTGGTGGTTCATTCCAAACTTCCTCAGCCATCTCAGGAAGAAGAGGCGCTGAAGAGCCTTCTTCACAATGGCTTCAGTGTGGATGGACCATGTGAGTTCCTCAGTGATGTGGACACCCAGGAACTTGAAGCTGCTGACTCTCTCCACTGGTGCTCCATTGATGGTGATGTGACTGTGTTCTCTGTCTTTTCTTCTGAAGTCCACCACAAGCTCCTTTGTCTTACTGACGTTGAGGGACAGGTTGTGCTCCTGACACCAGTGTGTCAGAGTGTGCACCTCCTCTCTGTAGGCTGTTTCATCATTGTCAGTGATCAGACCTACCACCGTCGTGTCGTCAGCAAACTTAATGATGGCATTGGAGCTATGTGTTGCCACACAGTCATGTGTGTATAAGGAATACAGTAGTGGGCTGAGAACACAGCCCTGTGGGGCTCCAGTGTTGAGGGTTAGTGATGAGGAGATGTTGCTGCCTATTCTAACCACCTGGCGTCTGCTTGACAGGAAGTCCAGGATCCAGCTGCACAGCGAGCTGTTTAAGCCCAGAGCCCGGAGTTTCTCATCTAGCTTGGAGGGCACTATGGTGTTGAATGCTGAGCTGCAGTCTACAAACAGCATTCTCACATAAATGTTCTTTTTTTCCAGGTGGGAGAGAGCAGTGTGTATTGTAGATGCAATGGCATCATCAGTGGAGCGGTTGTTGTGGTAAGCAAACTGCAATGGGTCTAGAGAGAGAGGCAGCACAGAGCAGATGTAATCTCTGATTAGTCTCTCAAAGCATTTGCTGATGATGGGGGTCAGAGCAACAGGACGCCAGTCATTTAAACAAATTATTTTTGATTGCTTTGGTACAGGCACAATGGTGGATGTTTTAAAGCATGTGGGGACTACAGACAAAGAGAGGGAAAGGTTGAAAATATCCGTAAAAACACCAGCCAGCTGGTTCGCGCACGCTCTGATGACGCGGCCCGGAATGCCGTCTGGACCCGCGGCTTTGCGGATATTCACCTGTCGGAAGGATCGGGTTACATCCGCTACAGAGACGGAGAGTGAACTAACCTCTGTAGCTTCAGCCGCGAGAGCTCTCCCCGCGTGGGCGGTGTTATTTCCCTCAAAACGAGCATAAAATTGATCTACACTGGTCGTGCTGTAGATTCAACAGAACCGGCTCATAAGACTCATTTGTTTGGGAATCGGTGTACACTGGTCGTGTTGTAGTTTCAACAGAACTGGCTCATAAGACTCATTTGTTCAGGAATCGGTGTACACTGGTCGCACCATAGATTCAACAGAACCGGCTCATAAGAGTAATAATTCACTGAATTGATTTCTCAGACGGTGTCTTTTGAGCTCTGGGGTCGAATGGTTGAGGATTGGGTTTCAACTCTTGCACGGGCTCATCTGCATTCAGTTCTGCCTGCTCTCGATCATGCATTATGGGTGAATGTTTGCTGATTTAGGGTCAGTTGGAGCTCTGAGAAGGGCACTCGTGTCACTGACATTAAACATGACTGAGGGAGCCTTTTGGCTTAAAACTGCCGATACTGAACGTAGTTATGCAGATGTTTTGATAGATGAAAGAACACTCAATTTTGAAGTAAATTTGGCAATAATTATCTTTATTGTTTGAAGTCTATGAATAATGCAATATCTAAATGGACAGGGGCGGGTTTTATATATAATGCCATTAAAATATTGAATATCTATGTGACAGCTTTTATGTTTTTCCTCGTTTCCTCAAGTTATATAAGTTGACACATTTGTAGAAGCTTTCCCATCTGTTAAAACCATATGAGGAAAAATACACAATATAAGCACAATTAACGAATACAAGATGTTGAAAGCTGTGTGAAAGCATGTGTACTCTGTCCCAGATAAAACTCTAGGAATGTTCACTTATGTAAGTAAACTGCAGACAAGTAGAGTCCGACAGGAATTTGGCAACTTTTCATAGCTGCGCTGCAGAATCCACAATGAACCACTCAGTGCATGTCAGAGATAATTTCATTCAAAAGTCTTGTTATTTTAACCATGCTATTTCCTATGGTGAGTGTTTAATGCATTCACAATATCATACATATTTCATTGGCTTTGTTGAAGAAAAGCTGCCTTTTTTTTCTTTCTTTTTTTTTTTTTTTTTGGTGAAGAAAATACAATAGACTAGAAAATTGTATTGACTGCTGTCACTCATTCTTGTGTCATCTGGGCTCTCAACATCTGTCGAGGCAGAAACATAAATCTCAAAACTATTGCTTCACTGAGACAAAACTCTAGAACATGACCTGTGCTGAAAAACTGGAGGGGGGGGTGGCTTGGGGAGTGAGAAATCTGGCTTTCGTCTGCAAGAATCGTCAGAAATGTCCTCTAATTTGAGTCATGATTTATATGCAGAAAATAGTAACAGCTGATTTCTTAAAGGCAGTACTGTGAATGAGGTTGTTATTGTTCAGACTGAAAACAAACTGTTTTTCAATACAACTATGGGTTTGTGTGGGTTTAAAAAATAAAATAAAAATAGTAATAAACACCTCAGAAACATTTCAGTGAAATTATAAAGTAGAGTATGATCCTCTTTCACAAGTAGTTGGCATAGGGACTCAGTGCATGTGTTTTGCCTGTTGAGACACTAGAAAAAAAATACGATATTTTAAGAGAAATTAAGAGATTTTAAATTGAAAGATTTCTAGACGCAAGGGCTATTCCATGTCTAATCAACCAAATTTCAGAAACTTCCCTAGCTATTTTTTTTACTTTGTTAATACTTTCTCCTGAGGAAACATTATTACATAAATGATGATGAAAGCCACAATATTAAATGCCATGGACCTATATTTACTGAGCAATCCATTATTTTGTAGAGAGGGGTCATAATGACAATTTTAGACAATGATTTTAGAGCAAAACTACAGGTAAAAAAAATAACCTTAGAAAAGTGTCATCATCATTATTTTATTTTTACACAGAGATAGGTAGATCTGTTAATAAAATCACTTGACTCCATCACCTCTTGTTGCATTATATGCCAACGGTGTGAATCCAAAAATGGAAAAAACAGTTTTTTGTGCTGTTTTTCCAAAGTTTGAGCATCTATAACTCCAGAACTATTAAAGATATCTTAAAATCCTTTTAGATTATGTTTCAGAACAAACTTCCCTTTTTATATCTTAATTTCAAAGGCACCATATGGTTAAATCCCAGAGATATGGGGCTCTCAATGTGGCTCCATGGGTAAATCGTTTCATTTTACTTGATTTTTCAATGGTCGAAAACCAAATGTGGGTCACATGATATAAAGCTAGTTTTTCTTGTCCAACAAAACAAAGATCTGAACTACAAATAATGTTGAAACTAGAAATGTGCCTTTATTTATTCACATGAAATCATAATGTCAAATTCTCCACTTTCGAGAGTTTAAAAGTGCACTATTACCTTTATCTAGTCTTTGGATTTCAGAAATGTATATCAGCAAAGCATAGTTTAAAAGAGTAGAGTAAATAGAGTAAACAGGACTCAAAATGTGTTCTTGTGCCCTGTTGATCACTCTCAACACTCACTCACTGTAGGCCGAGACCAGAGCCAAAAAATCAGG
This sequence comes from Myxocyprinus asiaticus, assembly GCF_019703515.2. NCBI lineage: Eukaryota > Metazoa > Chordata > Actinopteri > Cypriniformes > Catostomidae > Myxocyprinus > Myxocyprinus asiaticus. The sequence goes on from NC_059369.1 coordinate 44,816,137, forward strand.
TTCAACCCGTACAGGAATTAAAGCACGTCAATTGGTAGAATGTTTCTGAAGATAACCCGCAGAAGTGGTGTCAGATTCTGTCTTTACGATATTTCGTACTTCTTTCCCTCCTGCGATCTATCCTCACAATCCTCAACATTTATGTGTGTGCAGTTTTACTCCACTTTAACAACTTTATTCACCAACTGACCTACTGAAGTAGTAATCTTCAACATCCTTAAAACAGGTGAAATATTGTGAGATAGATTTTGATAGAAGTTTGATCCCATGTTTAGACTTTTATTTTGATATTGTTTTCTCTTAGGGAGGATTATGGGAAACAGAGAGACTAATCATCATTTGATTAATCAATGATGTTGAAATCACTGAAGATTTCATACAAAAGTGTACACTACAGTCCTCAAAGACAAAGGACAACTGGCTCTAACAAGGACAGGAAGAGATGTGGAAGACCAGATGTACAACTAAACAAGAGGATAAGTACATCAGAGTCTTTAGTTTGAGAAATAGACGCCTCACATGTCCTCAGCTGACAGCTTCATTGAATTCTACCCGCTCAACACCAGTTTCATGTACAACAGTAAAGAGAAGACTCAGGGGTGCAGGCCTTATGGGAAGAATTGCAAAGAAAAAGCCACTTTTGAAACAGAAAAACAAAAAGAAAAGGTTCAAGTGGGCAAAGAAACACAGACATTGGACAACAGATAATTGGAAAAGAGTGTTCTGGATCTTAACCCCATTGAGCTTTTGTGGGATCAGCTAGACTGTAAGGTGCGTGAGAAGTGCCCGATAAGACAGACACATCTATGACAAGTGCTACAGGAAGTGTGGGGTGAAATGTCACCTGAGTATCTGGACAAACTGACAGCTAGAATAACAAGAATCTGCAAAGCTGTCATTGCTGCACGTGGAGGATTTTTTGATGAGAATGCTTTGAAATAGTTTAAGAAGTTCTGAACATTATTTTCAAATTGTAATAGTAATTTTTCACGTTATTAATGTCCTGACTATACATTGTGATCAGCTGAATGCCACTTTGGTGAATAAAAGTACCAATTTCATTCCATAAGAGCAAAATCTGTACATTATTCCAAACTTTTGGATGCCAGTGTATATATACAGTATATACATTTTTGAGTGAAGAATATTAAATTAAATATGAATTTGTCCTGAACAAAATGTGCCTTTACAAAAAAAAAAAAAATATATATATATATATATATATATATATATATATATATATATATATATATATATATTTATATACAGAAATTGAAAACATGTGCATCATAGTCGTCATTGTTCTGTGTGAATTGCATTTGTAATGTATTTTTAAATAATGCATAGTTGCTTTCATCTTTTGTAATGTAATGAAAGTGTTTTGAATCAGATGATTAAGGTAAAAAACTTTTTGTCCAGTTCACTGTGTCCATAAAACATGTCCAAATATGTCAGTATAAACGTTTTTCACACTCTGGGTTTTGGAACGTGGAAATAAACGTTTGCAGGTTAAACTTCGACAGCGGTGAATGGGAGTGAATAGGAGATCACAGCACATATTATTTGCTCCAAGAACAAAAGAAAAGAAAATCCACTATTATGTTTGAATGACTTTCCAGAAGAGGAAATAAATAGAGAGCGGTGGATTAAGACCAAATTTACTGTCACTCTCTCAGCAGCTGTAGTAATTCAGTTACTCATTCCAGGGTAATATAACACAAAGCATAATGTTATAATTTGACACTCAATGTTTTAAAAATATATAATATAAAAAAATGCAAGATTTACACTGATAAGGCGGAAACGCATCATCACAGTCTGTGAAAAAGGTCTATTATTAGCAGCATTTCATAACTCCTCAACCGAATAAGCTTATGTATGCACACTTCAGTCAGATACATTTTTGTTTAGTATTCAACATCAAATCGTTTTTTTTTTTTAATTGCATTGAGTTTCAGGTAGGCATTGTTACATTTAGATTTAAATCAGAGATTATTTAGCAGAGATGGACCACTTCTATTTAAATGAATGGGAGAAACTGGAACACCCAATGGCAGCCAACGGTCAACGGATGTAGAAAGGAAGTCAGTTAAAAGAGTTAAAAGAGCCAATCACCTTTTAGATACAGACATCACCTGTCAATCAACTCAAGAACGCACATGCGCATTAGCTACACAAGCCGGGTAAATTACGTGTTTTAGCGTAATATGAGGTAAATAAGCACAATTTATGATTCCAGTATTGTCAGATTTTATTGCTGATTTGAAATATGGTCTTTGATGGTAATCTTGACCAACCGTTTTTGAGATTTTGGTCTTTATCCATTCAAGTAGACAGGAGCTGCCAAGGATGGATTAACCACAGGGCCGATTGGGCCGTTGAACCCAAAGGGTCACGAGCTCTAAATCAATTATTTATTTATTTATTTTGAGATATCTATTATAAATCCATGTAAATGTCAGCCTTATGTGAAATATCATGTGTTCGGCCGAATGCGTGCTGGATGACAGCAGCGCGGGCACAGACACTTGAGTGCGTGCACAGGGAATCTGCGTCTCACAGGTGCAGTGCATTTATTTGAAGGAATACAGAGAACAGTGTCTGATTTACAAAACGCTTCCAAACACAAAGAAAAGGTGCAGTTTACCCTGGCTGTGTACAAAGCTGATGGTTTAAATTCAAATAATCGACAGAATTCGTGCAGCAGTATAGAGGACTTTAAAATGTTCAAGTCCTGCATGCATTTAATGTTTAATGATAAAGAGAAAGGTGCTTTAATACCCTCAATGTGTGCACGGTAAACTTTTGTAATATTTGGTTAACCGTGAGAGTTCACGAATGGTTATTGTGTTATTTGTCAGCAGTCGGGACTCGGGAATAAAGAACATTTACAGGTGCATCTCAATAAATTAGAATGTCGTGGAAAAGTTCATTTATTTCAGTAATTCAACTCAAATTGTGAAACTCGTGTATTAAATAAATTCAATGCACACAGACTGAAGTAGTTTATGTCTTTGGTTCTTTTAATTGTGATGATTTTGGCTCACATTTAACAAAAACCCACCAATTCACTATCTCAAAAAATTAGAATATGGTGACATGCCAATCAGCTAATCAACTCAAAACACCTGCAAAGTTTTCCTGAGCCTTCAAAATGGTCTCTCAGTTTGGTTCACTAGGCTACACAATCATGGGGAAGACTGCTGATCTGACAGTTGTCCAGAAGACCATCATTGACACCCTTCACAAGGAGGGTAAGCCACAAACATTCATTGCCAAAGAAGCTGGCTGTTCACAGAGTGCTGTATCCAAGCATGTTAACAGAAAGTTGAGTGGAAGGAAAAAGTGTGGAAGAAAAAGATGCACAACCAACCGAGAGAACCGCAGCCTTATGAGGATTGTCAAGCAAAATCGATTCAAGAATTTGGGTGAACTTCACAAGGAATGGACTGAGGCTGGGGTCAAGGCATCAAGAGCCACCACACACAGACGTGTCAAGGAATTTGGCTACAGTTGTCGTATTCCTCTTGTTAAGCCACTCCTGAACCACAGACAACATCAGAGGCGTCTTACCTGGGCTAAGGAGAAGAAGAACTGGACTGTTGCCCAGTGGTCCAAAGTCCTCTTTTCAGATGAGAGCAAGTTTTGTATTTCATGTGGAAACCAAGGTCCTAGAGTCTGGAGGAAGGGTGGAGAAGCTCATAGCCCAAGTTGCTTGAAGTCCAGTGTTAAGTTTCCACAGTCTGTGATGATTTGGGGTGCAATGTCATCTGCTGGTGTTGGTCCATTGTGTTTTTTGAAAACCAAAGTCACTGCACCCGTTTACCAAGAAATTTTGGAGCACTTCATGCTTCCTTCTGCTGACCAGCTTTTTAAAGATACTGATTTCATTTTCCAGCAGGATTTGGCACCTGCCCACACTGCCAAAAGCACCAACAGTTGGTTAAATGACCATGGTGTTGGTGTGCTTGACTGGCCAGCAAACCCACCTGACCTGAACCCCATAGAGAATCTATGGGGTATTGTCAAGAGGAAAATGAGAAACAAGAGACCAAAAAATGCAGATGAGCTGAAGGCCACTGTCAAAGAAACCTGGGCTTCCATACCACCTCAGCAGTGCCACAAACTGATCACCTCCATGCCACGCAGAATTGAGGCAGTAATTAAAGCAAAAGGAGCCCCTACCAAGTATTGAGTACATATACAGTAAATGAACATACTTTCCAGAAGGCCAACAATTCACTAAAAATGTTTTTTTTTTTATTGGTCTTATGATGTATTCTAATTTGTTGAGATAGTGAATTGGTGGGTTTTTGTTAAATGTGAGCTAAAATCATCACAATTAAAAGAACCAAAGACTTAAACTACTTCAGTCTGTGTGCATTGAATTTATTTAATACACGAGTTTCACAATTTGAGTTGAATTACTGAAATAAATGAACTTTTCCACGACATTCTAATTTATTGAGATGCACCTGTATGTCTATTGATGCGTCAAACACAATCTCAGATTAGCAAGGAATAATGTGCACATTGAGATATGAGCTGAAATAGCACTATATATATCTTCAATTAATAAAAACACATTAAAGTCAAACAAAAATAATCTCTGTCACTGCCTGCAACATAGTAGGCTCATTCTTAATCAATGGAAAATGTGCAATTCTGCCCAGGCAGATTCACTTTCCATGAGGCAGCGAACACTGCGGTTTGTAGGACTTCTCTGGGATGCTTTGATTTTTAAATAATTCAGCATTTAACTTGTGTAATTATTGTCTGCACACCAGAGCAAAAGGGGGAAAAAACATTGGCTCACTGTTTAACAAGCGCTGAAACTTTGCCAGGTGGAAAACTATCTGGAAGTCCTCTTTGCAACCTGAAATTAATCAGAATGTCGATTTGTGACACCAGCGCTGAGAAAGCTTGATGCAACGCAGCAAATGGTGAAACAGAACACAAGTGTCTCGAGATGCGTTAATAAATATTAAAGTTATTTTAAACTTAATGCAGTGTCTAAAAAATGAAACTGTCCTGAGTTATGGAGCGGCGCAACGATCAAGGACGTCCGTCCAGTGGGTGTTTACATAGAAAAAACATTTAAAAACAGTGCAGACGCATGTGTGAACAGCCCATAACTCGCCATATAGCTTCCTTGAAAAACTGACCCGAACCTGGCCCAAAACCTGTGGGTTTGTCGAGTACCGTCGGACTCAGATTGGGTTGAAGATCTCACGAATGACCGAATAGTGATTTTGATATTTGAATACTGTGCACATTCCTAATAATATCGGTTCATAGTTAAAAAGTACATATAATTAATTTGCAGTGTAAGACATTGCTACAAACTTTTCTTCCATCTATCTGAAAAATCCAACCAAATCAGACAAGCGTCCTGTAGCGCATAAAGGTGAACGTAATCACGTCAGGGGGGCCTCCACGGTGTACCGGCCCATGGGCCTCTTGGGTCTTAATCTGTCCTTGGAAGCTGCACTGGCATGACCGGAAATAACCTCCCGAGAGCGTTCCAAAGATGACCGACAGTGAACTGACTTGCTGGAAAGACTTTGTTTAAATTCTGTATTTCAAGTCTGTATGACCATTCTAAGCAAATAGTGAGAAGAGGGTGAATTCAATTTCATCTTTTTAAATCACTTATAAACAAAGGCCTGTTTTGTTTTCATTGTGAAAAGTCTCCAATAAAGCTCCCGTAGAAGAATGCTAATTGGTTTAAATCCACTGTGAGCTGGAATTTGCGTGAATGTTACATAAGAGCAAAATCCCAGCTGAATAAACGACTTTAACAATGCCAAAACAAATGCTCACTTCAACGCTGACAGAACTAGTTTCATTGTACAGCAGTCTTAGACACAGGGCTACACCTTTGATATGTTTTATTGACATAATTCACATTATGAGGTTTTTATATTTGATTTTCCAATCATATTGTATTGAATCATATTAAATTTCAAGTACAGTACATGCAGTTGTCTGTCCTCTCAGTGTTAATAGCAGAAGGTCTGTTTGCATTCCCAGGCTTTAGCTTTGGTTCAGCCATACAGATGTGTCTGAATAAAACATACAAATGATACCAAAGATGAAAACACACAATGCCTACTGACCCAACAACTCCACTCCACCCAAAAGGAAAATGATGCCATTATTTACCCAGCCTCGTGTTGTTCCAAACCTGTATTCTGTTTTTTTGAAGACACTTTACGCAGCTTTGTTTCTTGCAACTGTAGTTCAGTGCCAGATGTTGATTTTCAGAGGCATTTTTAGCTTTGTGAAGGCACTTCAAATCAATACATTTTAAATCTGAGTAATTATGTTGTTACCTAGAAAATTAAATCAGCATCAACTCACATTGACGTATTTTACTATACCTAGAATAAAATCTGTTAGATGATACAAACAAATCAGAGTCAATCATTATGGGGGGTTTCTTTGTCCCCACATTTTGGGGGCTGAACAGTCAACATAGAGGTTTAATGATATAAATGTATTTAAAACAACATAAAACATAAACGAACAGACATACATGCAGTGCGGCCACGTGCGTTTCTCTCTCTCTCGAACTGGCACCTCCAGCTCGTCTTTATCCCCCTCCTGGCTGATTAGCCTGATTCAGGGCCGGCCGTGTGTCCTCACGGCCCCGCCTCGCCCTCCTCCTCGTCACACTCCTCCATCACCAGACTCAGGCTGGGAAAACCCCCAGCATGACGCACTCCCCTCCCTTAATGGAGGGGGGGGAGTTGCCCTTCCGCCCCTCTGGAGCCCTGGGAGAGATGAGGGGACGGAAAGGGGAGAGGAAAAGAGCGAGGTGGAGCAACAGAGAGCAAGAGAGAGGAGAAAGAGAGAAAAACTTCCCGGACACGCTGTCGCCAGGTCCTCAACCGCTCCTCCTCCCTCTACCGGATGACAGCTCGCTCCTCCCCCGGCCGATGGCAGTGAGTCCTCCGGCCCCAGCCGGATGGAACCGCTCCTCCCTTTCATCAGTGGATAGCAGCGGTTCCTCCGGCTCTCTGCGGCAGGCAGCAATCCCTCTGTCCCCAGGTAGACCTTTGGCGGATGGCAGATGCGTGAACTCTGCAACAGTGCATCCCTCCTCCCTCCTGGGTTTCCGCACCACTGTAACAGTATATGGATGGGAAAGGAGGAGGAGGGAACCGGCTAAACAGTCAACATAAAGGTTTACTGATATAAATGAACAACATAAAACATAAACGAACAGACACACATGCATCGGGGCCGTGTGCGTCTCTCTCCCTCTCGAATTGGCACCTCCGGCTCATCTTTATCCCCCTCCCGGCTGATTAGCCCGATTCAGCGCCAGCCGTGTGTCCTCACAGCCCAGCCCCGCCCTCCTCCTCGTCACAATATGTTTACCAACATATGCACAAACAGACATCATATCTCCATTAAAATATCTTCGTTTGTGTTCCACAGAAAAAAGAAAGTCATACGAGATTGAGACCTCATAAGGGTGAGTAAATGGGCGTTTTCCAAACGGCATTTATGTGCCCTTGAAGGACACTTCAGGAAGGGGACACTTCAGGAAGGGGAGTGCCCACATCAAGAGCTCTGTCCTTCGTAGTGAGTAGGGCATAGGGGTGATCACTTTTGATAGGAATTCGCCCAAAGTTGAGAGAATAAAATTTTTTGGGTGAACTATTCCTTTAAATTAATTAAGAACTGTTACTTTGTTATGTAATGATGTACTTAGAGTTGGACACGACAGATGTCAATACTTGCTACGCCTGATGTGTTTTTGATTCCCTAAAAAGAGCCAGCTCATAAAAATAATTCATTTGGGAATCGGACTACATTGGTCACACTGTAGTAGGTGGAAACACTGTCAGACTTTTTTTTAGTACAGTACACTTTAAAATCTGATTGGTTGACCTTACTTAGATTTTAAACAACTTCCTTAAACAACAGCTCATTCAGTAAATATAACAGCCGGTTCAACAGTAGGGGGCAATTATTCAGCATGATCTCATGCAATTAGCGTGAGCATTGCAACATTTTTCAGAAACTGAAATTACGTCATTCATTACACAATTGGCAGCAGTTTCCCAGTTAAATGTCCAGCAGGGGGCACCAAAAGCGAGTGAAATTTTTTTGTAATCAGATGAGGTAAAACAAACCTCCCTAACCTAAAACTTTAACCTAAACCTAACTAATACTGTCCTATAAGATTAATGAGAGTTTAACAAAAATAGAGACATCCTCACCCTAAACCAACAACTAAACCTAACCAATAGAGTTTTAAAATGGCAATTCAAAACAAAAAGCTTCATGTTGTAGCACTTCTGTGGCACTTTCACTTTCGTGCATCTTTGGCTGGACTCGAACCGCGGTCGATGAGTATAAAGTCCAACGCACTATAAGGTGAGCTTCTGAACAACTAATCACGTTGGATTAAGTGTGTAAATGTAGGTGAGTCTGTAATACAAGTGTTAAAATGTTTCGTGTTTTTAAATCATGTGTTAAAGTAAAAGTGTTTTGATATCATAACACAGCAGTGTGTGAGTAATAGAGTGAAAAATAACTGTTTATAAAGTCATAATCAGCCATTGTACTTGTGATTTGTGTGACAAATAATAAAACACACAGTTGTTGTAGCGCCTCTAGTGTTCATTTCACCAGAAAACTGCAGCGAAATATAGAAAGCGGCACGTAAAAGTCAGCTTGCAAAAATGTAATGTTCATTCTATGAGACCAGGTTGCAATTATTCCAGACATAGAGCCAAACTTAAGTAAAAGCACAAAGGTGTTTTTGATAAAAACTGTGCCTGCAACACAGAGGTGGTAGAGAGGTTTTGTGAGCCTGTTTGAATGTAAAAATAGGTGAAAGTGATTGATGAGACGTGTGAGCATGCCATCTCTCTCTCTCTCTCTCTCTCTCTCTCTCTCTCTCTCTCTATGGCTGGTTTATTGGTGGGCTGCTTTAGTTGCAGTAATCTGAAGCAGATGGCCGTTTGTTTGAAGTCCCTGCAGATGGTCTTCAGTGTTCTGCTCTTCAGCACTTGAGCCGTAAGAGATCCAGACACCACACAGAGTCCAAACCTGCCAGAAGAACTCAATAACCATCCTGCAAAATGACTAAAATAACCAATTGTGAAGGATGAGTCAAAACTGCTATGTTGCATTTATGTGAAAGAATCATGTTAGTCGTGATTACAGATCTAATCAAACGTAACCTTGCTGTATATCTAACTTGTTCTCTCTAGTATAATCAGAACTGGCCACTCTGTCTACAGTACAGTGAAGACCAAAATTAGCATAACAGGAAAGATTGTTTAGACATACTGTATATTATGTTAGTCCTGCATTAATCTGCACTTTCCTGGCAGTTCTCTATTGAAAACTCTTTTAATCTTGGGATATGCAAAATGTGTGTCTGAAATTGACCTGCAGTGTTAGGTTGTTCAAAACAAGCATGTCCTCACTGACATGGTGTGTGCAGCCAAAGGCAGCTCGACCCCTCAAGAAATGCAGATCTAGAGAAAATGTAAAGGCCATCTGCTGCATAATTAAGTTGACATACATTTAAAAGGGTAAAATATGTTCAATCCATCATGCATGGAAAAATATCTAGCAGCTTTTCCAATATATTCAAAGTTTTGAGCCACAATTCCAATACTAGGGATGGGACGATATATAGAAATTTGAACCAAAAACAATTATGAACCATACTGAGGCAAAGCTTGATATTTCTAAATTTGCAACATTGTTTTCTGTCCATGTGATCCTATATTAAATGACTTGTCAAACATCATAAACTCTCTATTGCTTGATTTTTACAAGGTTCACACAAGGTCCTTTAAGTGCTTAAAGTGCTTGAATTTAGCTTTTAGAAATGCAAGTAATGGAACACCTGGAAAATCACCTTGTTTTGTTAAAAAATACTTCAAAATGGACCATTTCTTCCATGTAATGTGTGTCCATTAAAGATGAGATCCTGCACTACACTTTTAAAATCCCTTTTGTTCTTTACAGTCAAAGTGAAATGAAATATTAATTTTAAGTACAAATAGCACGAATGCGCTAAACAACTAAACTTCTATCTCATTAATGAATGAACTGAAACAACTGTGTGTGAGTGTGTGACATGCACGTTGATCTCTTAAAATGACAGTAACCTTTTTAGCACTTGTAATACAAATGGATGTAAACTTAATGTTATTAATTGTAAATTGTACACATTATTTCAAACATTGACCACTCATATCATAATTATATATACAATTTTATGATTTAATATTAATTTATGGTATGTTTAATTTTTATATTTTTAAAAAGTTAAAATGTGATTATAATAATCAAGACAAACAAATTATTAAAAAATAAATATACACTTAAACATGCTTTTTCAGGACAGGTTCTGTTCAGTTCTATTGCTTGCTCTGCACCTTGCAGCCCACTATTTTTGAAGGCTTATTTGTTTGTGAGACAGGTATATGAGAAACTGCTATTATTTACACTTTGAGCATTTATATTATGTATTAAATAACTTTATTTTGGGGGCCTGGGTAGCTCAGCGAGAATTGACACTGACTAACACCCCTGGAGTCGTGAGTTCGAATCCAGGACATGCTGAGTGACTCCAGCCAGGTCTCCTGAGCAACCAAATTGGCCCGGTTGCTAGGGAGGGTAGAGTCACATGGGGTAACCTCCTCGTGGTCGCTATAATGTGGTTCTCGCTCTCAGTGGGGTGTGTGGTGAGTTGTGTGTGGATGCCGCGGAGAATAGCGTGAAGCCTCCACATGCGCTATGTCTCCACGGTAATGTGCTCAACAAGCCACGTGATAAGATGTGCGGATTGACGGTCTCGGACGCGGAGGCAACTGAGATTCATCCTCCGCCACCCGGACTGAGGCGAGTCACTACACCACCAGGAGGACTTAGAATGCATTGGGAATTGGGCATTCCAAATTGGGGAGAAAAAGGGGAGAAAACAAAAAGACTTTATTTTGACGAGAAATTATAATGTGCTTTTGCGCAAAAAATTTTTTTGTCATACTTTGTAATTTAAGTGTTGTTATATCGAATCGAGATTATATCAAATTGTGGCCCTCATATCGTATATCGAACTGAATCGTGAGATGACCATATTCATCCCATTCCTAACCAATACTTTAAAAGTCATGCTTGTATTGTGTAAATATATATATATATATATATATATATATATATTTTTTTTTTTTTTTTATTTTATTTCTTTTTTTTTTGTGGCAAAAAACACAAATCATTTCATTTTCATGACCATTTTTCTTTGACCCATTGTATAAAACTGTTATTTTTTTTGCTGCTGTGCCCTTAAAGGAATATTCAACGTTCAAAATAATTTGTGCTCATGCATAATGATAATTACCACAATAATATTCTCGACTTACAGCAAGGCTCTAACAATGGAAGTGAATGGGACAAATCTGTAAATGTTTAAAAACACCATTTTAAAAGTATATCCACAAGACATAAACATTATACATGTTAACATGATTTCTGAGTGATAAAATATGAATTTATGTCTTTTAATAATAGTATCAATCTTACTTTCTCCTTTGTTCCACACTGCATCAGCATGAGTCATGTGTGCATATTGGTATCAGTAAATGCTCTTTTGGGAATTGAAAGTTTTAAGTTTTGTAAGTGCTATTAAGTTTTCATAGTATATAATCCTCTTTTATCTAAAAAGATCAAGGACAGTTTGATTCCTCATGTTGTGACCCGTTAAGGCTATCACACTTTGTCTTATTTTGTGTGCTGTCATCCAATAACAGCTAAAGTGTCATTTCATACTCCAGAAAGCATGAATGATACAGCCACTTTCCAGCCCCCGTCTCAGCCGAATCACTCCTACATGAGCGCCAACTGCATTGAATGGTTTATCTGCCTTTTACGGTTACGTGAAGATGCTTAAAACTATTGATTTTCTGTGTAATGTGTCATGTCACTGCTCTCTGTGAATATCACATAGAAACGTAACCTGTGTGCTTCAGTGGGAGCAGGATTCATTCAATGCTGAGATGTGACAAAGTCTCATTCATTCATCGGCTGAACGGACACTAGGATGCACTTGGCAGGAAAATGCTATTGTGATGGCATGGTATTAACTTTTTTTTTACTTTTCCCTGTTGGTAATGTGAAGTACAAATAGTTTGAGCAAATTCTCTGTTATGTTTCACTTAAGTATCAATTTTGTTTCAGATCATTTGGGCTTTGAAGAATTTGATGAGAAATGTTGAGGTCTCTGTTGATTGCAGACTTTGGGATCTTGGCAAATCTGAGCACAGTTCTTTAGAGAACTCAGGAGACACAAGTGAGATCTATTAGAGTCTTTTCCTCCAGAGAAACATTTCAGCAGGACACTTAAAGGTCTATTTGATCTTATTGCTGTCTAGGAGAAAGATATTAAAGAGATCTAATTTTAATGGTGAGGGTAATCCATCAGCTGGCAACCAGCAGGAATGTTAAAAATTGTCTTTACACCTGTTGTTTTAGAAAGAATCAGGTCATGTTTGTACAGGTTGTGTCACTCTTCCTGTCTGGAGAACTGAGTTTCTCTGTGCTTGGATAAAGAATATGCATACACTGTCTATGATATTGTTGTACAAAAACAATATTCTAACTAAAGAAATGGGATTATTTATTTTTTCCACTAAAAGTATTGTAGAGTTTCAGGATGGTTGGCAATATTAACCCTGATATTTGTTCGAGCAAAACCATTTAATTCAAGTTCGTTTTGGCAGACCCAATGTAACAGAGGTTTTGAAGCTTTGGTTAGAATCCATGTGCGGTTTTATTGAAGTAAATAAAGTAACAGCATCAGGTAAATAAGAACAGCTAACAGCACAGCTGAAGTTATGCAGTCTTGACATAAATCCATAAACCAGAAAACAGGCAAAAGATCTTACACAGGCAAACAATGAGATTGGCAGAGGTCGAACACAGTACAGCAGTCCAGGCAATAATCCATAAACGGGTAACAGGCAAGTGTCAGTAACGGAGAAGCAGACAGAAATGTAGAAAACGCTAACAAGCTGGTGAGTGAACAGTCAATACTCGGGCAAGGGGGACCTCTGGTGGCGCTTGAGGGAATTAGCTTGGCTGGCAGGTGTAACAGCGGCTTCTGACGGGAGGTGGTAAGTTGCGACAGGGTCTACCCCAACCTCTTGGTGCGTGGAGGTTCGGGTGGTCACGATGGAATTCCGAGATGAGGAAATGATCAAGGATGTCCTCTGCATTAACCCAAGAACGCTCCTCTGGTCCATAGCCCTCCCAATCCTCCAGGTATTGGAGTAAGTGACCCCGACGATGGGAATCCAGGAGCTTGTTCACCAAGAACGCTTCCTCACCTTCCACCATCGGGGGGGGGTGGTTTCTGGGTGCCAGGTTCATCATGTCTCCTTGGACCACCAGCAGGTTTTAACAGGGAACCATGGAAAGTGGGAGAGATGCGATAATTAGCAGGGATAAGTTTAAATGACACTGGTGTTACTTGTTCGATTTTGAATGGACCTACATACCTGGTTATGGTAACCAGAGATGAAGGTCCCTGGCAGACAACCAGACCCACTGCCCCGGTTGATAGGCAGGAGCTGGATGAGTGACGATCGGCCTACTCCTTTTGCTGATGTATGGCTCTCTGGAGATACATGTGGGCTTGATCCATACTTGTTCGCTTCACGCATCCAATCAATGGCAGGAACATCAGATGGTTCACCAGACCTGGGGAATAGAGGAGTTTGGTATCCTAGGATGCATTTGAATGGTGAGAGACAAGTGTAAGGCTTGACAAGCAAGTTTAGAACATATTCCGCCCAAGGAAGGTACCGGCTCCAATCGGACTGGTTCATTTGGTAATATGTGCGCAAGTAGTGCTCCAATTCCTGATTGAGGTGCTCCGTTTGTCCATTGGATTATGGATGGTAACCAGAGGTTAAGCAAACGTTGACACGGAGTTGAAGGCAGACTACACTCGAGAGGTGAATTGTGGTCCTCTGTAAGATACAATCTCTTCGGGGAGGCCGTACAGTCTGAAAACATAATTAAACAGGGTTTCTGCAGTTTCCATTGCAGTGGGGAGTTTGGGCAGTGGGAGCATGCGACAGGCTTGGGAATCGGTCGATTACGGAGAGAATGGCTCTCTTTCCCTGGGATTCAGGAAGGTCAGTAATCAAGTCAAAGCTATGTGTGACCATGGGCATTGAGGAAGGGGCAAAAGTTGTAGAAGACCGGTAGGAACTTGCTTCGATGACTTGGACGTGTCACATGACCCACATACGTAGATTGTTGTGTCAAGAGTGAGTGATTCCCACCAGAATCTGTTTTGAAGGAGACAGATGGTGGCCTGTATGCCTGGGAGACCAGAACACAATGATATGTGAACCCATTTGAGCACTTGTGGTTGCATGTTGGCAGGAACATGGGTCTTATCAGTTGGACATTCAGCAGGTGGTGGAACTTGGATATTGACCTGGATCAAGTCATCCATGATCTCCCAGTGCACAGGAGCCATCACCAGAGAAGAGGGTATTATGGATACATTGTTGGTCTCTTGCGATTTGTCGTGTACTCAAGATAATATATCAGCTTTAGTGTTATTAGAGCCTGGACGGAATGTGAATGTGATAAATGTGGATAAAATCCGCTGCTTTGGTTTCTGGCTCAGATAATGGATAGATGTGTCCTCAGGGTGGAGATGTGCTGGACAGTAGGTCATTAGCATACAGTGCATCCGGAAAGTATTCACAGCGCTTCACTTTTTCCACATTTTGTTATGTTACAGCCTTATTCCAGAATGGATTAAATTAATTCTTTTCCTCAATTCTTCAAACAATACCCCATAATGACAACGTGAAAGAAGTTTGTTTGAAATCTTTGCAAATTTATTAAAAATAAAAACGAGAAAAAAAAAAAAACACATGTACATAAGTATTCACAGCCTTTGCTCAATACTTTGTTGAAGCACCTTTGGCACCAATTACAGCCTCAAGTCTTTTTGAGTATGTTGCTACAAGCTTGGCACACCTATTTTTGGGCAGTTTCTCACATTCTTCTTTGCAGGACTTCTCAAGCTCCATCAGGTTGGATGGGGAGCATCGGTGCACAGCCATTTTCAGATCTCTCCAGAGATGTTCAATCGGGTTCAAGTCTGGGCTCTGGCTGGGCCACTCAAGGACATTCACAGAGTTGTCCCGGAGCCACTCCTTTGTTATCTTGGCTGTGTGCTTAGGGTCGTTGTCCTGTTGGAAGATGAACCTTCACCCCAGTCTGAGGTCCAGAGCACTCTGGAGCAGGTTTTCATCAAGGATGTCTCTGTACATTGCTGCATTCATCTTTCCCTCGATCCTGACTAGTCTCCCAGTTCCTGCCGCTGAAAAACATCCCCACAGTATGATGCTGCCACCACCACCATGCTTCACTGTAGGAATGGTATTGGCCAGGTGATGAGTGGTGCCTGGTTTCCTCCAGACATGATGCTTGCCATTCAGGCCAAAGAGTTCAATCTTTGTTTCTCATGGTCTGAGAGTCCTTCAGGTGCCTTTTGGCAAACTCCAGGCGGGCTGTCATGTGCCTTTTACTGAGGAGTGGCTTCCGTCTGGCCACTCTACCATACAGGCCTGATTGGTGGAGTGCTGCAGAGATGGTTGTTCTTCTGGAAGGTTCTCCTCTCTCCACAGAAAAATACTGGAGCTCTGTCAGAGTGACCATCAGGTTCTTGGTCACCTCCCTGACTAAGACCCTTCTCCCCGATCGCTCAGTTTGGCTGGGCGGCCAGCTCTAAGAAGAGTCCTGGTGGTTCCAAACTTCTTCCATTTATGGATGATGGAGGTCACTGTGCTCATTGGGATCTTCAATGCTGCAGAAAGTCTTCTGTACCCTTCCCCAGATCTGAGCCTCGATACAATTCTATCTCGGAGGTCTACAGACAATTCCTTGGACTTCATGGCTTGGTTTGTGCTCTGACATGCACTGTTAACTGTGGGACCTTATATAGACAGGTGTGTGCCTTTACAAATCATGTCCAATCAACTGAATTCACCACAGGTGGACTCCAATCAAGTTGTAGAAACATCTCAAGGATGATCAGTTGAAACAGGATGCACCTGAGCTCAATTTTGAGTGTCATGGCAAAGGCTGTGAATACTTATGTACATGTGATTTTTTTTTCTTCATTTTTTATTTTTAATGCATTTGCAAAGATTTCAAACAAACTTCTTTCACGTTGTCATTATGGGGTATTGTTTGAAGAATTGAGGAAAATGATGAATTTAATCCATTTTGTAATAAGGCTGTAACATAACAAAATCTGGAAAAAGTGAAGCGCTGTGAATACTTTCCGGATGCACTGTAAATCACAAGGATGAGGAAGCTGGGCAGCTTTGACTTAACTGAAGGCTTCGGAAAGATCAGCATACTCGACAGGTGAGACTGGTACTACTTTGACAAGAGAAGAAACATTGGTACTATACAGTTTTAATGGGGCAACAGGAGTCAGACAAGAATCGACGCAACTAGGGCCCCAGCTTAAAATTTGACCATCTCTCCAGTAGACAGTGGTGTTATGCTTACAAAGCCAAGGCAAACCAAGGATAATGGGATTTCTGGGGGAATGGATGACTAAGAGCTGGATGTCCCCTCTATGTAACAGACCAACTTGCAATTGTATAGTTAAATAAACTTGACGTATGGAGCCCGTGCCCAGCGGACGACCATATAAGGCTGTGACATGTAACGAAGTGCAGGGAGTAACAGGAAACTTATTTCTCCACCAAATTCTGGTCAATAAAATTGCCAGCTGCCCCAGAGTCAAGTAATGCTTGAAGTTCTAGTTTCATGTTATCACGCGATATCCTAATGGGTAATAGCAGCTGACTAGTAGTAAGGAGTTGAAGAGTTCAAACACTTGAGAGGCTTGTTTGAGGTTGTTGGTCGAACTAGGCAAGATGGTGCGACCAATTTGCATGGGCTCAACAGAGGGGTTGATATGTACTGAAGGTAAAACTGGAGATACTTTTCTGATGGGTCGGTAGGAACGCATCAAGTTGTCCAATCAAATGGTCAATTTAATGTACTGGTCGAAAAGGAGACCTTCATCACGACAGGCTAGTTCCGCTTGAAGCTCAGCATTAAGTCCTTTACGAAACAGCTATTTGAGTGTATCATTCAGCCATCCAATTTGTGCAGCCAAGGTACAAAAAAGTCCAGAGCATTATCTGCAGCAGCATGGTTACCTTGTTTGAGCATCAGTAAGGTTTCACCAAGTGACTGGTCAACTGCTGGGTGTTCAAACACCTCCCTAAATTGTGCTTGAAACAGTTTAAACGAATGTTGAATATTGTTCTCACTTTCCAGACCGCAGTAGCCCAATCGAGTGCATGCCCAGTGAAGGAGGTGACAAGTGACTTTAGCTTCTTTGGATGCAGTTGTTGCACAAGAAATAAACTGCATTGCATGAGATATCCTCGGCATTTCAGTAGAACCATCATACTTCTCAGGAAATGGTAACCGAGAACTCACCCAGGAAATGCTGGCTGACACGGAACCGGTTGCTTCATTGAGTACAGATGGTGTAGTTGTTTGTGTGGGCCATAGAGCACCAATTCCTCAGTTAGAGAGGTAAGTTTGCATAACTGTTCATGATGTCGGGTTAAGGCGGCGGCTTGTGATGTGACCAGTTTTGAAGGTGATAAATTTCCACTGGACCCATAGGTGGCAAAGTCTTCTGTAACACGGAGGCTTGGAAGCTTTGGTCAGAATCCAAGTGCAGTTTTATTGAAGTAAATAAAGTAACAGCATCAGGAGAAAACAGCACAGTTGACATTATGCATTCTTGACATAAATCCATAAACCAGAAAACAGGCAAAGGTCTTACACAGGCAAACAGTCCACAGGTTTATCCACAAATGATGAGACAGGCGGAGGTCAAACACAGTAAAGCAGTCCAGGCAATAATCCATAAACGGGTAACAGGCAAAAGTCAGGCACAGAGACGCAGACAAAAAATTTAGCCAACACTCAGTAATGCATGTAGCACAAAACTTCGCACTGAGCATATGCTACACAGTGTTTATATAGTCCCATGCTTAATGAGCTAACAAGAAGCAGGTGAGTAAATAGTCAATACTCGGGCGAGGGGGACCTCTGGTGGCGCTCGACGGAATCAGCTTGGCTGGCAGGTGTAACACCCATGTTCATGGTTCCATTCCTTACAAAGGATTTTATAAAAATCATCTCATTGTGCCGGTTAGCATATACTGTATATGCAATATATATGTTGCAATTGGATGGCTTTTGTGGAATTCTTTGTAAGGAATTGAACAGAACATGAATCTAGCCAAAATGAAATTGGGTCATTCAAACCAAAGGTCCTTTTTTTTTTTAAACTATTGAAATATAAACATAAATGATGATGAAAGCCAAAATATTTAATTCCATAAAAAATATTTACTGAGTAATCAATCAATTTGTAAAGGGGAGTCAATAAATAAATAAATAAATAAAAGCCTCTGATTTTGGAGCACAAAATACACAGAGATAGGTAGGTCTATTTCTAAAATCAGTTGACTTCAGCTCCTCTTTTTGTATTATTTGCCAATCGTGTGAGTCCAAAAAAAAAATAAATAAATAAAATGTTGTGTTTTTTACAAAGTTGGAGTGCCTATAACTCCAGAAGTATTAAAAATACACAATTTCAACATAATTGCTATTTCAGACCTTTGTTTTGTTGTACAAGAAAACTTGCTTCATACCATGTGACCCACATTTGGTTTTTGATCATTGAAAATGGGTTAAATTGTAACAATTTATGCATGGAGCCACATTGAGAGCCCCATATCTCTGGGATTTAACCATATAGGGCCTTAAAAAGGAAGAAAAAAATGTTCTGAATCAGACAGTAGATTATGATATCATTAATACTTCTGGAATTATAGGCACACCAACTTTGGAAAACATTCCCCCTCCCCATTTTTGGACTCACCATTGGCATATAATGCAACAAGTGGTGCTGAAGTCAGTTTTAGTTGGGTACAACTGGGCTAAAAGCACTCCTTAAGGAAAGTATGCTTTTTTCTTTTCATTGAATATTGATAGAGCAACATAATTTGTGTGAAATAAATAATAATAGAAGATTGTTTTGATTAAAATTCAGTTTTTAAAAAGGTTGCGAGAGGGTCTTTCTCCCCCACACGTGAGGTTTATAGTGATATTGTGTATATATACGGGAAATAGTTATAGTGCAAAATTTGTCAACTAATAGAAATAATTTTGAGATAATAAGATGCTTTTTTGAGTAACAAATGAAGATATTTATTTAAAATAATCAATTTAGAAAAGGGTGCATCATTTCAATCACATTTGACATTTTATAACATCTCAAGTATTCTATAAAGAAATGAATCTCCATAGTGACTGGATCAGTCATTGTGAACACACTTTGTACATTTTTCACAAAGAAATCTATTACCCCGTCAGTGTGTTTAATGAGGGGCTTTGGCCCCTGCAACATGGGGCTTTTTACCCCATTATCCCCTCATAGTAAAAATCATTTCACTTATTGGACTGTTATTGAAAAGCTTTTGATTTAGTCACCTTGCTCTTCAGTGTTTTGGAAGAAAATAAAATATAATGTGCCTTTTACCCCGGGGGCCTTTATTCCTGTTGTACCGTAATAAACCTACCTATCTCTGTGTCAAAATAAAGTAATAATATACAGTATGAAGCTAAAGAAGACCTGTAGTTTTGCTCCAAAATCAAAGGTGGAAATTAATTTTGAGTGCCCTGTACTGAAAGATTACTCAGTAAATATTGATCCATGGCATTTATTATTTTGGCTTTCATCATCATATTTTTATCATTCTTCTAAAAATGTTTCTGACGTTTGGTTGATTTGACATAGAATAAGCCTATTGAAGAATTGAAAGTATATATTGAATGCACATGTTTATAGCTATGAATAGAGTTAGAGACATAAAGGTCTCACTTTAATTTCAAGTACCTTTTTCACTCTCTCTCCACATCCATCTATCTCACTCTTCCAAAGAATGTAATGAGAGGGCTTTACAGCGGATGAGTTCAACTTATCACACTCAAACCTGTATCCTGAGTGACATGTGAGACTGAGTTTGTCCATTAATCACCTTTACTCCCGCACACGCACACAAACACAGTTGCATAACACACAGCAGGATGATCGCCCATCACTGCATGTCATGTTTGGTATTTAGAAGTCACCATTAACCACTTCATACAAGAGGGGTGGATGAGACACACACAGGCCTTTGCTTTTAAGTACACATATACATGCTGACAGTTCGAGATAACTGGCCACTAAGACTCTTGGAGATGTATTATCACACCACTCACTCTCTAGCACACAACAACAGCAACTACACACTTAACGCTAATGTACTGAGCTATCACACACACACACACACACACTTGCCTGGAAAAACACACTGTGTCTGTGTCTAAAACCGAATGCTTGTGCCTTGTTGTCTCACTGCCCGGTCTGTCAATGACTTGGCAGAAATTGTTTTTGTATGAAGGCACCTTTTATGGAAACCCAATTCAAGTGAGTTATTTGTTCATTTATTTATTTATTTTCTGCCCAATTTGGAATGCCCAATTCCCATTGGGCTCTAAGTCCTCGTGGTGGCGTAGTGACTCGCCTCAATCCGGGTGGCGGAGGACGAATCTCAGTTGCCTCCGCGTCTGAGACCGTCAATCCGTGCATCTTATCACGTGGATTGTTGAGCAGATTACCGCGGAGACGTAGCACGTGTGGAAGCTTCACGCTATTCTCTGCAGCATCCACGCACAACTCACCATGCATCCCACCGAGAGCGAGAACCACATTATAGCGACCACGAGGAGGTTACACCATGTGACTCTACCCACCCTAGCAACCGGGCCAATTGGTTGCTAAGGAAGCCTGACTGGAGTCACTCAGCACGCCCTGGATTCAAACTTGCGACTCCAGGGGTGGTAGTCAGCGTCTTTACTCGCTGAGATACCCAAGCCCCCAATTCAAGTGAGTAATAAAACATAACCAAGCAAAAAATTGCCTACAATGCTTATGTCTCAGTAGGAATGGATTTAGATGCCATATTTATTCATTCCACCAATCACTGTGCGGCGAGCGCAGAATAGAGCGCAACAGTGCCTGCTGACTTTTTCAGCCTTCTTACTTCCGGAAGTATTTTCCCATTTATTTATTTTCATAGGGATTTGATAAAATCCTTCATAAAAGGAAACCAATCAGCTCCGAGGTGATTCCCAACATTAAAACTTTGAAGCAAAAAAACTTTTTTGAAAATCAGACAAAAAACACAAATGTACAAGACTGTGTACTTAACCTTTAATGAGGGAATGAACTACAATCCCATGAAGCATTGCGAATGACGTAATTGAAAAACGATAGAAAAATATAAAACATTTTGGTAACTCTTTACAATAAGGTTCCACATTAGTTAACAAAATTAGTTAACATGAAATAACAATGAGCAATGCTTATTACGCATTTATTAATCTCATTTAATTTCAACATATACTAATACATTTTTAGAATCAAAAGTTGTATTTGTTAACATTAGTTAATGCACTATGAACCAACATAAACTAACAATGAACAATTGTATTTTTATTAACTAACATTAACAGAGATTAATAAATGCTGTAAAGAAATATATATTGTTAATTGTTTGTTCACGATGCCAAATGCATTAAATAATGTTAACAAATGGAACCCCATTGTAAAGTGTTACCAACTTTTTATTTAAAGTTGTTGATTATCAGTATAGAATTAATGTATTTTAAGTATATTGCAAAATATTCGGATACTGTTTAGATAAATGTCTAAGTAGTTTATGGGTGTAGAGAGAGCGTTTCGATTGCGTAACAGTGCATCACGGGAGCAGGCGGTCGCTGCAGAGCTCTTTTGGTGCGCTTTGATTGCCGCAATTCTCTGATTGGTGGATCTTTCTCATTTGGATTATGGGGAGTGTAGTTCTTCATAAGGGATTATGCTATTAAATGCATGCTTTTTTTATGAAGATGAAATAGCATGGACTTATGTATTCAACAGAAGCATATTCCATCGATTAACAACCTCAGAGCTCACGGTAGGTCTGTCTTCAAAGGTTTATATGTTATCGTAATTAATTGAATCCCCGAAGGAAATAATCTGTAAAAATGTACTTCCAGAACAAGACTGTCGCGTGCTGTGGTGCTCCACTAGTTTTGCTTTACAACCCAAATTTGATCTTGGACATCATAACCAAGTTTTTTATTGTAAAAAAGTAACAATAAATGTCATCAAAAACAAACAATTTCTGAATATTTCTTTGACTTTGCATAGTTTTGTTTGTTTTTGACATTTTCGAGTGTGCGGACATGCCACACAACTTGTCCATGTTGGCTGTCTAGTTGAATGATGAATTCGCGGGAAAATACTGTAGAGTTTTTGACTGGATTTTCAACCGTGCTTAGTCTCATTTTATTATTTGCTTTTATCCAATGTGATCTCATTAGTGTTCGTAAGCATTCTTATGTAAAGTGTGGTTTTAGCACACATACACTTGCTTGTGTTGGCATAGAAACTGAAACGTACAGTACCGACGTATTGACAGCATTGGCATAAACCAATTTACGTATGAACAACTTCAGAGACATAGAAATGGTTACGAACCCCTATATTAAATACATGGAATTAATCGGTTGATTTTATTGTATTTTTAATCACTGAGTTAAATTCAGTGTTCAATGCCATCACATTTATTGTCGATGCATTTACCTTATTTGACATTATAATGGTTTCATTCTGTTCTGAGTGATTTCCGCTGCCTTATTCAACTCGTATCGCAATATTTTGCATCATTTCATCATTTCTTTTTTTTTCTCCCCTTTTTCTCCCCAAATTTGGAATGTCCAATTCCCAATGCGCTCTAAGTCCTCGTGGTGGCGTAGTGACTCAATCCGGGTGGTGGAGGATGAATCTCAGTTGACTCTGCATCTGAGACCGTCAATTCGTGCATCACGTGGCTTGTTGAGCGCGTTACCACGGAGACGTAGCACGTGTGGAAGCTTCACGCTATTCTCTGCAGCATCCATGCACAACTCTCCACGCACCCCACCGAGAGCGAGAACCACAATATAGTGACCACGTGGAGGTTACCCCATGTTACTCTACTCTCCCTAGCAACCGGGCCAATTTGGTTGCTTAGGAGACCTGGCTGGAATCACTCAGCACGCCCTGGATTCGAACTCACAACTCCAGGGGTGCTAGTCAGCGTCTTTACTTGCTGAGCTACCCAGGCCCATTTCATCATTACTTAATTACATACATTTTTATTTTGTTTGCCGTGTGAACCAAAATTATTTTTCTTGTATTTCTTTATATGTTGCCTGTGAAAGCAGCATTTCTCAGGTTTCAGACACGGACACAGCCGCATATTGGTGCACAGTGGCCTCTCTATGTGTTACTTCCTCTACTTCCTCTCTAGAGAATTGCAAATTAAATTGAATTGTTTTCTAGAGACTCAAAACTTTCACAGATGACACTCTACATGTGTTACTTTAAACATATATCAGCCCTGACTGCAGAAGGTGAAGTTTTAACCCCAAGCTGTATGGAGACCTTCACCTGACTAATTAACCCGTCCATCTTCAGAGCCCCACTCAAATGCTGAGATAACTGACAAGAGCTGTCCCACATACTGTTTACGTGCACTAAAAAAGAGATCAGGCACATACATGCTGACCTGCCACGTGCCAGCGGAACCAGACACACTGAAGACAGAGACACCCGACATGAAGACGTACAATCAGCAGCCAGTGAAAGACTGTCAACACTGTTCTCGCACCTAAAGACCTTTAGGGTAATGGAAGAGACCTGTATGTGTCCATATGTGTGCATATTTAAAGTAATCTTCTCATGGGAGTGATCTAGTGCAGAGTAGATTTCAGTGGCTTTAGCACTTCCTGGTACATCTTAATTTGATCTTTATTAATAGTTGTAATGTTAGAGATTTTCACATGCTGTGGAATACACTGTTTGCCATCTATTTTACACTGAGAACTATATGTGGACATTGAGAACATTGGTAACAATGTGGTGTAGAGTGACCTCACACATGTAAAACACATAAGGAGTATATTTTTTCAGAATATGAAACAACATCAAATTACTAGTGTGAATACAATTTACATTTGGACAGTTACCACTCTTATGATGAGCATTTACATTATTATTATTATTATTATTTATTTATTTTTTTTTTTTTTTGGATTTTCTCCCCTTTTCTCCCTAATCTGGCATGCCCAATACCCAATGCTCTCTAAGTCCTCGTAGTGGCATAGTGACTCGCCTCAATCTGGGTGACGGAGGATGAATCTCAGTTGCCTCCGCATCTGAGACCGTCAATCCACGCATCTTATCACGTGACTTGTTGAGCGCGTTACTGCGGAGACATTGCGCATGATAAGGCTTCACGCTATTCTCCGAGGCATCCACGCACAACTCACCATGCACCCCGCCGAGAGTGAGAACCACATTATAGCGACCACGAAGAGGTTAACCCAACATGACTCTACCCACCATAGCAACCTGACCAATTTGGTTGCTAAGGGGTCCTGGCTGGAGCACGCCCAGCAAGCCCTGGATTCGAACTTGCGATTCCAGGTGTGGTAGTCAGCGTCTTTACTTGCTGAGATACCCAGGCTTCCTCGGATGTGATGTTTTAAAAATATATATATGTTTACAATTGCGCATGCCAGTTGAGGAGTTATTACCTAGGTTACTGTCGTTAAAATGGATAACTATGAAGCCCGTCTCTCAGAGATTTTGCAGAGGTGTACTTTTTTATATGATTTGCAGCATTATTATTATTATTATTATTATTATTATTATTATCATTAGTAATGTTTGCTAAGGCAAGTGTCACTATTACTATTGCTCTTACAAACCCCAAACCCTAAGGACTAGTACTTTGTGCTACAGACATGAATCATACCTCAAATTATGCAATTTATTGAAGAGAGTTGTTTAGTGTTTTTTCTAAGAGATCGGCATTACAATTTCTGCCTGACAGACAATAAAATGGGTTAAATGCAAGCAGCAATTAAGGGGCCAAGCACTGGAAAAAGAGAATGAGCAGTCAAATAAGAATGACCAAAAAAGTGATTTCAGAAGCATAACTTCAGGCAAAGTAGTTCAAAGATCATGAGAATATCACTAGGCAATCTAAAGAGAGCTGACTCATGATTATAGACCAAACATGTCCAAAGTAATAAGCTTTTATTTATAACATTGTGACCACAAGTTGGTGCTGTCTCCAAACTTCTTAATATATACCACATTTTGTCTTAATGTGGTGAGGTGTTGTTAATGCACAGCATTTTACAACTAAATTCAAAATTTCCGGAGGACAGTATTTATAAAAAATAGCATCATGATTTTTATGATATTAGGCCAAACTATTTAAATGTTATAAGCAAAAAATGAGCATTTCCATATTTCTTCACTACTAGGTGGCACTGTCCTGAAACCATTGTGATGCCCTCAGGCCAAGGTACCAATGACATATGGCAGGTTTCATTTCAATACATCAAAGCATTGCCAAGATACAGCCTCAATTTAAGGTTGGCCATCTCGGCATCAACTCTGTGAGGTGATTTGTCAAAAACAGTTTTAAACATAAAAAAGTCTACTTGATCATTTTTGTTCAGCTTAGAACAAGATCATCTGAGCCAAATTTGGAGAAGATTGGACAAAATGTGTTGGAGATGCAAACAAATAAATAAAAATGTGTCAAGATGATGGAAAATCGAGTTGGGCAGAAAGTGAAACCAGGGGCTGAATTTGGAATTAGATTCGACCATATCTTTAAACGGCAGAAATACAGTATTAAGAGTAGTATTTTAGTATGCAATTCTAAATTTGAACCAGGGTATGTATTTGGCACAAGCCAAGGACGAGAAAAAGAATTAATTTTTTTAGACCACCAAGCAGAAACATAACTGTAACTTTAAACTGATGGTGGTGCTATTGAGTTTAACTGAGAGACCCAAAAATTGGCATGATGTCTTTTCAGACCACCCTCAATCAGTGTGCCAAATGTCATCATTTTCCTGCATACAAGTCTATGGACTGCTATAGACAATCAAGTCAGAGGAATAATAATAAAACGAAAACTAACAAACACTATAGGTGCCTACACACCTTCGGCTCCTGGCTTCCAAAAATCCCTTAGATTTACATTGAAGAAGTGACCCACATGTTTATATATAGGAACCAGACTTTTGGGTGGGCTCTTTTGACTTAGGCCAATAAGCAACCACCTAGCAAAGACCCAGCACAAAGCAACAACACCTTGGCATTGTGTCGTGGACTTTTGCATCTTACATCTAGTTCATTATTGTTATTGCTATAGAAGGGGAAGAAATATTCTAAGTGTAAATGCCCACAGCACTGTGTCATTGGATAAAAGCATGTTGTGATCGCTTATTAGCTCCCTTAAAGAACACTGTCTGCAGTATCACTGTAGATCCACGTGAAACCGAATCAGACACGTATGACCGATACACACTTGTATAATATTACAGACCACACGGAGAGTCAGCGCCTCTCTAATGCCACATGCGCATGTCTAACAGACTCAGGCATGCTGAGAAACTGGGCCAAGGCGAGACCCACAGCTCTTTTTGCATCAGGCACATTTAGCACTGTGGATTTCTAGAAAGAGAAGTCTTGTTATTTAACAATCATAGAGATTATAAACTAACAATCATAGAGTGAAAGCTGAAGAAAGCAAAACTAAATTTAAAATAAAATAGAAATGGCAACTTAATTAAACAATTAAATATATGATAACCCTGGTGTATGTGACTTTGACAGCACATAATTAATATCACGCAAAATTGCCCAAACATCCATGATTCAATGGAGAAAAACGAAGTCTTTGCACATCGTTTGCGCTAGATGGTTGAGAACGAACAAACCAACAAAGGGAAACTCCAGTTGTCTGATAGCTTGCAGTGAAGGCCAGTGAGGACATCCAATCCAAACACACACTGGTTCGGATAAACACCCAGAGCTTTTTGCTCTTGCCGCCAGAGTGGGCAATGGCCAAACTCAACCCAGTTATCTGAACCGTTCACCGCTACTTGCACCTCAAACACTTGAAAATCCCCGACCCATCTCCTCTGATCAATCACCACTCCTCTGACATCCAAAATATGCTGGTGTCTTCCTCACGCTGCTGTCTTAATAACCTGCAATGCTGCATTACGTGTGAAAACATGTATCATAGGCGATGAAGTCAATCAGCAGTTGCTTTTATCTAAGGGAACTTACAATACCTTCATTACAGGGACAATCTCCCTGAAAAAACCTGGGGTTAGGTTTCTTGCTCAAGGCCATAACTGCTCATGGTTGCCCCTTCTGGGTTTTGAACCTGTAACCTTGCGATTGCCAGTTCTAATCTTTAACCATTTCTCCATTTAAATATAAACTTACACCATGTTCTAACTAGGTGAAACACAATAAAGCAGTAAAGGCTTATAAAAGCCTGTTAAGGCTTATTTATACTTAAAGGATGAACCGGCTTAGCTTAGTTCGCCTGAAAATGATGACGAAAGGCAGTGATGTTTTTGTTCTGCCAATGTGTTCGTTTGGTGATATTTCTCCTGTTCACAAACATCTCTGAAATTCTTGACCTAGGAGAACTCGGCTGGTCGAAGAGCATTGATGATTGGTTAAAAATAGGCTATGGTGGGTGGGGTTTGAGTTTTCCCCAATTTGGCATGCCCAATTCCCAATGCACTCTAAGCCCTTGTGGTGGCGTAGTGACTCGCCTCAATCCAGGTGGCAGAGGATGAATCTCAGTTGCCTCCACGTCTAAGACAGTCAATCTGCGCATCTTATCACGTGGCTTGTTGAGCGCGTTACCGCGGAGACGTAACGCGTGTGGAGGCTTCATGCTATTCTCCGCGGCATCCATGCACAACTCACCACGTGCCCAACCGAGAGCAAGAACCACATTATATTGACCACAAGGAGGTTACCCCATGCGACTCTACCCTCCCTAGCAACCGGGCCAATTTGGTTGCTTAGGAGACCTGGCTGGAGTCACTCAGCTCGTCCTGGATTCGAACTAGTAACTCCAGGGGTGGTAGTCAGCAACAATACTCGCTGAGATACCCAGGCTTCCTTGGATGTGACGTTTTAAAAAAATATATATATATTTACAATTGTGCATGCCAGCTGAGGAGTTATTACCTAGGTTACTGTCGTTAAAATGGATAACTATGAAGCCCGTCTCTCAGAGATTTTGCAGAGGTGTACTTTTTTATATGATTTGCAGCACAATTTCCACAAAGACAGTGTGGCCACAACAAATGCATGGAGACACTGAAGGGACTGTATGACAAGTTTAATAACCCACCCACGACCCACAACGAGAAAAACTTGCTTTAATTCCATGGTTTAAACAGTATGTTAAACACTGTGACATCACCCTAAACAAAGGAATTTAAAACAATGTCGTACTTAGTATAAACACAGGCTTCGTTCGCCTATGGTGCTTTAGTTCGTCCACGAGAAAAAAATGTTCTGCTTCTTCCATAGTATAAATCAGGCTTTAATCTGAGATTTTGTCCTACAAATCCACAAAGACAATAAGCGACAACAAAAGAACCAAATTGTTGATTGCTTGGTTCCTATTTCTTTTGCGATATGCTGGGCAGCCTCGTCCACAGTTAGATGTCATTGGTCCAAAATCTTTCCTGGTTGGCAGCAGGGCTGGTTGAATATATATATATATATATATATATATATATATATATATATATATATATATATATATATATATATATATATATATATTTTTTTTTTTTTTTTTTTTTTTTTTTTTACTAAAACGTTTCATTAATTCACAGGTTGTGTGAAAATCATAAATTCTGAGGAAATGCTGCCAGTTTCTCCTTTTCTATGTAGAATTTTATAATTTACAGCAGTTACAAATGTTTGGAATTGCGGAAATATGTGAACTGCGGCACTTTACTTTCACAATGTACACAAACTGCTCCGAGCTGACAACAGCATATCATGATTCTTGCGCATGCAGAAAGTACACACAGAATCCAGATAAAAAATTCACATTTTTGTCGATCAGAAAATTGGACAGCCACATTGAAATGAGATATTTAGCACGCTAATTTGTTTTGATAATTAAGTTTTGAATTATGTATTTTTTTGCCTCTTGTACAGAGATGCCTGTTCTTATTTCTTGGCTCTTTTATTGCATCAGTTTTGTTTTCATTCCCCCATCATAGCGCAGGACTGGGGTGGGTTTTTATTACCTTTAAACATGAACCCTTCAGTAATTTCTCTTGGAAAGCCTGGAGAGGAATAATATCAAATTTGTGGTTACAGTATGAAGCTCCATGTTTGTCTCGGGAAATGCCGAGGTTTTATGGCCTGATTTCAGAAGCACCAAGACCTGGTTACAGTAGCTTACTATCACAGTGGTTACTTGTTTTCTTGACAGTGTCGGTCCCATATTGGACGGAACCATGTCTCCTTCACAGTTTGTATTCGGTCGTCGTAATTGCTCTTGAGTTTTCCATGGTGGCGAGGTGTAGGTTTGGTGTTTAGATAGAAGGCTTTTGGCTGAACTTATTTTGGTGTAGTATGCTAATGCTAAACAGAGCCTGTGGTTGCCATGGTATTTTAGGAAAGGTATTTGAGTAATGGAAATGTTTGGCTTTTGGCCGCAGGTTAGACTGTGTGTGTGTGTGTGTGTGTGTGTGTGTGTGTGTGTGTGTGTGTGTGTGTGTGTGTGTGTGTGTGTTTGCATGGCAGACTGTTTTGTGATGAGAGATGAAGGTACTGAATAACAGGATTCTGGCTGGTAATTAATACGGTTTTTAAGCCGACACTTCCAGTATATCAGCTTGCCAAAACTCATCTTCAGATGGCGCTTGCACCCATAGAGAGAGGTCAAATATGCCACAGATACCAGCATATATTATCTCAAGCAACAATAATGTGTAATCTCAGATCATGCAGTTATAGCAAAGCAACAAAATAAATTCCAGAAAACCAGGAGAAAAAGTCAGCATGTGATTTATCAAAACACATATCTGATGTTTCATTCATACAGTATTATAATTACAAAGATGCTTACTAAGATTTTTTTTCTTTTCTTTTCTTTTCTTTTTTTTTCAAATGCAGCTTAAAGGCAATATTTTATGTAAATGTATTTATTTATTTATTTTTTCTGTGGAAGTTTGACAGATTGCTTGCTTAATTATTATAATAATTTATACATATTTAGAATTATTAGATATTATTTAGAATGATAATTTAATAATAATAATAATTATAATAATATAATTATTATAGAAGTATATTTATAAATAATATCTTCTAATTCTAAATACGTATAAATTATTATTTCGTTTTTATTATTCATTTATTAAGTGAATTGATGTAGTTTTTTTCAATCAGTTAATTATTTTAAATAATATTCAACTATAATAAAAATAACACTCATACAATATAAAAATAACTCATAACATTTATACAATATTATGTATATTATATAAATAATATACATAATAATAATAATAATAATAATAATAATAATAATAATAATAATGCATTAATTAATTCATCAAAACCATGGTTAAACTAAACTGTTATTTTATTATTATTATTAGGATTACTCCGGTAGGAGGAAACCTATTGATCTACTTAGTATAAAGTTTTGAAATTTGGCACATTGATACTACAGGCCACAAGTAACTACCACACTAAAATTGGCCCATGTGAGCCTATAGGTGGCGCTACAGGCCACGCCCCAATTTGTCTATTTTCAAAGTGATGCCATTTCCACCCCATAAGTCCAAAATTTCTAAAACCTGGTATATATGCCTCATTTCTCATGAGGAACAAAAAAGCCTCTAGAACCCATAAAGTCCGCCATGATGGATTTTCCTGTACAATACAAATTTGTCCAAAACTACAAAAATCTACTCCTCCTGAACCATAGCTCCAATTGACTTGAAACTCGGTATGTATGTGTAGGATACATGTCTTTCAATTTTACATTTGGCAAAAATGAATACAATACAAATTGTCTGAAAGGTGTGCATTTATGTAAATGTCCACATTGTCTCAATATCCATATGTCCAAAAAATCTAATGCCATTTTGACTAATGTTTTTCCCAACCTAACAGGCTTCAAGATGACATCACTCTGAAGTACTGTGCAAAATGTCACCTTGATATGTCAAAAGATGACAGAATTACAGTTTACTATTATTTATCGCTAACGCTAAAATAATGCTTTACAAATCCGCTAGTCATAAAACCGATACTTTTATTCAATCACCAGTTCATATGTTCATCTTGCAATGTTTAATAACAAATTAATGAAATGTTGTGTACATGTGTGAAGTACATGTCTCTACCACGTCAATTTTTACATAATTTGCAGTTTTGAGGAGGAATCCGCATTGCTGCTTGCAGCTTTAATTATTATTATTATTATTATTATTATTGTTATTATTGTCTTGGCTTTTATTGTGCAGATGTGCTGATATCAAAATGTATTGGTGATTATTATGTATACCAGCCCTCACTATAATGCCACTGTCACTGTCTGTAATGGTATATATCTCCATCATTATCAGCACTCATATGACTCATAAGTGTTATTATGTATTACCGGGTCTTATTTCCAGGCAGACTGGTCTCAGCGCCAGTAACCTAAACTAGGTTGTATATTCACACTAGAGTGACAGAGCTATTCCCATCCCATCGACTCTGAAGACGCACAGTCTGTGTGCAAATATGAACCTCAATTGGAAAGACTCTGCGTGTGTGTGACTTTAATCAGACATTATTCACACTGTAAAAGGTGAAACGTGCAGTTGAAGGAGTTATATCTATCTGATTATGACCCTTAACAATTACTTTGTTGATGTATGTAGTTTGTATGACTTGCTTCAGTCATATTAAGAAGTTATGAGAATAATCACAATTTTAGGTTACCTGACAATGTGTATTTTACACTACCTTTATTGTGATGCTTCCAGTAACTTGTTTACTGTTTATAGGGGTTAAGCTGTTTATAAAATCATATTTTGCTGTTCACACAGGGACGACTTCTTGATCTTTGGCCCAGATTGCTTTGGTCTTTGAAAAATCTGGTCTGCAGCTGCTCAGATGCTTTGTTTTAAGTTATACATTATTTTGGCTGCTGCCAATACAACATTTAAAGGAATATTCCAGACCAAAATCATCGTTTTCTGAAATCATAAGAAATCGTATGAGTTGGCTTATAAAAGAAACTTGCAACTTTTACTCCCATACAGATAAATAAATGAACCAATGAACAATATTAAAATAGTTTAACCACCAACCCAAACCCTTAAACTTAACCATGATTTTAATTGGAAAATAACTTTTGTGTGTCACAGAAGAAAGAAAACTTCAGGTTTGGAACGAGTCGAAGAATTGTGTTATTTAATATAGAATGAGTAACCAAATTTGTTTACTGATATTTCTTTTCTTTTTCTTTTTTTGTGATTTTCTCCCCTTTTCTCCCCAATTTGGAATGCCCAATTCCCAATGCGCACTAAGTCCTCGTGGTGGCGTAGTGACTCGCCTCAATCCGGGTGGCGGAGGACGAATCTCAGTTGCCTCCGTGTCTGAGACCGTCAGTCCATCACGTAGCATGTTGAGTGCTTTACCGCGGAGACATACCCACCAAGAGCGAGAACCACATTATAGCGACCACAAGGAGGTTACCCCATGTGACTCTATCCTTCCTAGCAACCAGGGCAATTTGGTTGCTTAGGAGACCTGGCTGGAGTCACTCAGCATGCTCTGGATTCGAACTCGCGTCTCCAGGGGTGATAGTCAGCGTCTTTACTCGCTAAGCTAGCCAGGCCCCCGACGAAAATCTTATGACTGTATTGTATCGATTTAAAATTCTATTTGTTTATTGGTTGCTCTCTATAGGAATAAAAGTCGTACTTTTGTGTACGAGTCAAGTCGAACGATATCTTACAATTTCACCATCCCGTTCGAATTAATACGAGTTGTCCTGAGACTGTGTTGTTTTGTGAGTGCACACGTGTCTTCATTAGTTGGTAATTATTATGATGTCTGCAACAGACCATTTTTCATGATGTCAGCAGAGGTTTCTCCTTTTCCATTCTCAGAGGGTCTCAAGAGCAGTTTTGTATGCTGATGTCTGGTTAAACCCCAACGAAAAAAAAAAAGAAAAGTATCTCGTGGGAGATAAGGCAGAGGTTCTCTGCACCTCATCTTCACTTAGATTGGGTTCCAGTGGCCGGCCTCAGGATTTCTCCACAGGAAACTGGGTTTGATGGACAAAAGTGTAGCCCATCCCGGGGGATCTGTGTTCCAAAAAGGTTTATATTGTGTTTGCGGCTCCCGTAAGACTGCAGATGTTGGTGGCAGGGCCCGGGCGTGACGGATGAAAACATGCATACGTGCAGGGAAACGTTCTTTCTTGGAGTTTGTAGATGACTGAAATATATCCGACTAGCCGATCCAGATGCAGCAGAGCAAAGGTCTGGAGTCTAATTTAACCTGTAGTGTTTATTTAACATGCCTCTGGCATGAATGTGAGGTGAATGAAAGGCACTGCATCAACATTTGAGTAGCGATGACTTCCTCAAGAAAGTTAATGGTGTGTTACATTTAATCATTACGGTAATAACTATGATTTGCTTTCATTATAATCAACATTGAGTACTTATTAATTTCAGTGCTCGTTGAAGTTACTTCTCTTTTTTGCCTACATTTAACCCACAAACAGCGTCTTCAGTTAACTCTCGGCAAGTATAAATACGACTTTGGTGAGTAAATAAAACTCAGTTATTTGCCATTTGGCCGGTAACTTTATTAGGAACTGCAACATTATGCAACATACTAGCTTAGTATGCAAGCCAAAAACACTGTGGCTCTACAGCGCTATCAAAACATTTGTCTATTTGTTTGAGCTTCACGACCAACATGCAACTTTAACTCAACCAATGGCATGAGTTTGGGGTGGGACTATCTGGAAGTTAATTTGGAGTCAGAGCATCAAAAACTCAGCATGATGGCCATGTGTTTGACATGTTTTTCATCTCCATTCACTTTCACTGGTGCCTGAACAGGTCTCACACAGAGATCATTCGGTCAGTTTGTCATCTGTCTCTTTTTCTGTGTGAATGAGTTCAGGTGTCTGTGAGGTTGATCTTGTAAAAAAACTCCCCGGCTGGTTCCCTGCAGAGTGCTAATGACCCAAGAGCTCTAACAATAACGTTAGTCCTTATTTACCCCCTTTCAAACAGACACACACACACACACACACAGACACACACACACACACACACACACACACACACACACACACACACACACACACACACATGTTGGTGCAGCTATCATTATGAGGACTCTCCATAGACATAATGATTTTTATACTGTACAAACTATATATTATATCCCCTAACCCTAACCCTAAATCTAACCCTCACAGAAACCTTTTTGCATTTTTTACATTTCCCTTGTGGGGACCGTTGGCTGGTCCTCACAACGTAGGTGATCTCAGGTTTTACTATCCTTGTGGGGACATTTGGTCGCCACAACAGAGGTTAAACCTGTACACACTCACACACACACACACACACACACACACACACACACACTGGTCTAATAGTTTTAGCACTCCTGCCACTTTAGTGCCACTGTTTCCTGACTGACAGAGAGGGCAGTGCTCTCCTGTCTGTGTAAATCATCAACAAAACACCTGCTTGAAAGCCAATCACATGCATAGTTGTCAGGACTAGTTTTTTTTTCCTGTTGTTTATGATCGACAGTGAATAATTTCAAAGATTTAAAAAGAGGGTTCGAAACACTGTAAAATAAAAAAGTAGCACACATTTACTAGTCACATATAGTCAGTCAGTACTGATTTGACATTAAATGCCACAGTACATAATTCTTATACCTGCAAACATAAAATATATTACTGATAGATATGTAGACAGACAGACAGACAGACAGACAGATAGATAGATAGATAGAAAAGAAAGAGTGACAGACAGACAGACAGACAGACAGACAGATAGATAGATAGATAGATAGATAGATAGATAGATAGATAGATAGATAGATAGATAGATAGATAAGAAAGAGTGACAGACAGACATACAGACAGACAGACAGACAGATAGATAGATAGATAGATAGATAGATAGATAGATAGATAGATAGATAAGAAAGAGTGACAGACAGACAGACAGACAGACAGACAGACAGACAGACAGACAGATAGATAGATAGATAGATAGATAGATAGATAGATAAGAAAGAGTGACAGACAGACAGACAGACAGACAGACAGACAGACAGATAGATAGATAGATAGATAGATAGATAGATAGATAGATAGATAGATAAGAAAGAGTGACAGACAGACAGACAGACAGATAGATAGATAGATAGATAGATAGATAGATAGATAGATAGATAGATAAGAAAGAGTGACAGACAGACAGACAGACAGACATACAGACATACAGACAGACAGACAGATAGATAGATAGATAGATAGATAGATAGATAGATAGATAGATAGATAGATAGAAAAGAAAGAGTGATAGACAGGCAGACAGACAGATGGGCAGGAAGGAAAGTGAAACATCGCACTTATGTTGTTAAAAGCTCAGCTAATTATAAAGGGAAAGTGTTCGTTTGTCATGTCGTGTCACTTGCAATACACCCCAGTGTAGATGGTGTGAAAGACAGAAAGAAAAACGCAGAGAGAGAGAGTAAACAGAGCAGCTCACCCCTGCTGTTAACCTTCCACCTGTGCAATATATCAGAGAGAGAGAGAGAGAGAGAGGTTCACCTGGTTGATTTAAAAACAATAACAGTACCGTGTATTCAGGGACTGATTTTCCATCTCCCACGACTCGTTCCACTAATTCACCCTTCATTATGAGCTCTACATTTCCACTCGACTTAAGAGACTCGTTTCAGACTCACTGCTGTCTGTGGACAATATCATTATTATTAGCCAAATAACTGTCACAAACTCTTTTGTTTGCAAGTACATGTCTCATTTCATTGGAAATCTGAAAACACAACAATGCTAAACACAATTACAATAAATACAGTTGGAAATCAGAGACAAATGTAGCATTTATTTATATTTCCCTTTCGATGTTGGGGAGTAGCTAACTACATGTAGCGACGCTACTAACTTAACTACATTGTTCAGTAGTTTGACAGTAACTCAGCTGCTTTTAAAACAGAGTAGCTTAACAGTAGCGAACTACTTTTTCCAGCAAGTAGCGGTGTAGCGTGACCAAAAGCTACATCATGTTGGTCAGATTATAACTAATAGCCTTCCTTATTGCGTAGAAGCCAAACTTTTACCGGCAAAACATCCAACGATCTGGCAGCATATTTCTGTCTGCTGATCAGAATCAGGCAGCGTCGTCTTCTTCTTTTGTAATGGCAGATCACAAACAAAATAGTGAATTACCGCCATCTACTGAGAGCTTATTACAGCTCACTTGGATCAGAAGAGATTGTCTGATGGTTATGTAAAGCGAGCAACCACAGTTTGTTTACCTTTACAAGACGTACAGGGGCAGGTAAATCTGAAAATGATAAAAGAACACCATTTTATTCTTCTATGTAACAAAGAATGTTTCAGACACTTTGTTCTTAATAGATCACACAACAGCATATTTACCTTTACTATTTTAAATAAAATAATTCAAAAAGTTATTATTGCCTTTGGAGGGATTTTGTTTCTGTTCTAAATATGTTTATTTCGCTTCTCATCATCTGTGCGTTACTGGGAGCAGCGAGTGAATTATTATTATAATATTTATAAATATACAGTATATATTATTATAATAATTACTATCATGCAGAACTATTTGATTTCTCCATTTCTTAGCATTTAATTTACTATTATTTTCATGTAAAATAAATAAAATGATTGGTAAAAGAAATCAGTTATGGCATGTATTATTATGCAACAATCTAGGATGACCATCCATCCACTTTTTTTGGACCTGAACAAAGCGAACAAATATTTGTAGAGCAACCTCTGTATGTAACATGTAAAGCTGGCACTTGCGTGTCAATGGCAAAAAACTCAGAATGAGCATGAACACAGGTGAGGGGAGAAACAAGGAGAGTTTGTCATAAAAATGTGACCTTTAGGGACGTAGGCTACACCTGGCCACAGCAGGACTGAAAAGTGTGAAGAATAGTATAAAAATGATTTTTGTAATGGCGTCTGATCTTTTTTGTTTTTATTTTATACTGTTGTATTTTATTTTATGGCCATTATTAACTGTATTAATGTTACTATTCATTAATATATTTAATTAAACACATTAAATGTATTTAATTAATACATTAATTAATAAACGTCATTAGTGTAAATTTTGTTATTAATATTATTAGTTTGATAGTAACATTAAAAAAAAAATTGCCTCATTAAGTAGCTTCAATGTAGCTAGTTACATTTTGATAGTTACTTGTAGTGTAGCTAACTACTTTTTCAAAAGAGTAGCTTGACTGTAGCTTAACTACTTTAAATGATGAGTAGCTTGTAGCTTGTCAAGCTACAGTTTCAAAGTAGCTTCCCCAACACTGTTCCCTTTATAACTCACAGACCATTACAAATCTACCTTTTATCTTTTGGGATAAGAAACACTTAGAGGTGCCAAAATAACTGTACTTTTGATAGACTTGTAATAAGATAGACTTGATCAATATATCGTATGTAATATAAGAAGTCAGAGTGTTACTAACGGCCTATTACAGGGTAATATAAAACCATTCAATTTTATGGTGTTGTACTTAACTAAAATGTTTCAAAGATTTCACAGTGTGCAGTGATGACTGACTTATAAATGAAGACTTGGATGAATTACTTTTACCCAACCAGTGTGTGTGTGTGTGTGTTTGTGTGTGTGTGTGTGGGTGTGTGTGTGTGTGTGTGTGGCCAACAATGACCATGTTCTTCTGGATAAAGCATTAACCCCATCAGATCCAATGCTTTTCATTCATCCTTGACTCTTTCTCTATTTTCCTTTTTTTTTCTATCCTGTACAATGCTCAGATTTAACATAAACAGACATATTTTGGTGTTTCTTCAACTTCGGGCAGTGTCACGTACCCGGGGTTGATTTGTATTAAAACTAACAGATTTCGATTTTTAAAACTGACTTGGAAACTTTTTACCAGGCATTCATCATTTATTGTTGGTACTTTTCAAGTGTGTTTTAGTCTTGTCTCAGACTTTCAATATTAAACTATGAAAATCCATCATAAAAATACAAATGATTACATGTTTAAATCTATGATCATCTAAACAAAGATAGAAATGAACAAAAACATTTACATATTTAATTTGTGAAAATTACCTCTATACATTTTTCAAAAATTACGACTGTTGCACATTTCCACCACACCAAACAATTTTGCCCCTAATAATTTTTATTTATTTATTATTATTATTATTATTATTATTATTATTTCAAAAGTTAAGTTACTTGTTATAACCAAGTGGATAAAAGTGTCAGTGAAGAGCATGCCTGAGATGAAATATGAGACAAAACAAAGAAAAATCAGGGGAGATATCACTTTCTATTATTGGGCCTCATTTCTAATCAAGCTTCAATTTGACCAAATTAAGTGTGAAAATATTATTTAATTGTATGCATTTAGGATACATAAAATGTTAGCTATTATTAAGACAAAGAAGTCGGTCATTTTATTAGAAAAGCGTTAAAAAAATGTCATTTCCATCAGCGTCATTTCCAGCACAGAATTCTATTAAACTCAATACAGAATCTGAGATGTGCTGGGAATTATTTTCATGATAAAAATGAAATAAATCTCCTGTGATGCATGTACATACCCTGTTGGGAATTGTTAGAAGACAAAGTATATAAACCCCCCAAAAAACAATTTTCCTTTAGAAATTCATGAGGCTGAAAGCGTCTGAAGTTGAAGAAACACCCATTCATTGTCTTATTTAGACTCATGCATGCATGTTCACTCAAAATGCAAAACAAGTGCCCCCCTTATGCATGTTGAAAGTGTATTTATGTAAATGAACTGGTTTTCTGGAATGATCTGTTTTTGTACTGGAAGTGCTGATAAGGTCAGAAACAAGGGGATGAATATCCTCCTGCTCTGATATCAGTTTCAATGCTCATTTACGGAAAATGTAAGATGTACAATAAGGTTGATGGTTGTTCATGACCTCATCACACCAGCACACACACAACTCTGACTTCCTGTCCTGCTAAAAACACACGTTTAGTGCTGTCACATTTCATTTTTCTTTTACTCATCACTTCCTCTTTCAGTCCATCATTGAACTTTTTATTTTTTTTTTTTTTTATCTGATATACATCCTCGAGAACTCCTCAGGACACACACACACACACACACACACACACACACACAAACTCTCCACAATGATGGCAATGTACCATGTTGTGGACAGTACAGCTCTTATTTCTCTTCATTGATTGCTTGCCTTCCTGCAATAATAAACAGAGGAAATTCTCTGGATGGATTATAGGAGGATATCGGGTCTTTTCTTTTTCTTTTCCACATGCTACTATTCAGAAATTACTC
The DNA here is from genome assembly GCF_019703515.2 of Myxocyprinus asiaticus. Lineage (NCBI taxonomy): Eukaryota > Metazoa > Chordata > Actinopteri > Cypriniformes > Catostomidae > Myxocyprinus > Myxocyprinus asiaticus. The sequence continues at coordinate 44,855,852 of NC_059369.1, forward strand.
ACACGTGAATAAATAAACCTCAGATAAAATGTCCAGTCCACTTGAATAAAAAAAAAAAAAAAAAAAAAAAAATATATATATATATATATATATATATATATATATATATATATATATATATAACATTTTTTTAAATGTCATAATTAGGATTTTTGTATTAATTTAAAAAAATAATAAATAAATAATAAATGGCATTACAATTATTTTTTGCCTTTTCACTGTAAACTATAATATTATGAATACTGACCACATGGCACACATCCATTAAAGAATATACATTTACTTGAGAGAGGTACAAGTGTGTACAATAATACGTTTTTTTTAACAATTGCTCTCAGCAGTTAAAGAGATAATAGTCGCAGAGAAAAGTATAAAGGTCATAAGGCCAGTTTTGCAAGTCAGGCCTTTACTTTTTTTAATTATTTTTTTATCATTTACTTTAATATATTTGTATTTAATCTAATTTTACTTCTTTAAAAAGTACACCATAACCGCAAGAATATAGGACAGCAAAACGTTTTGCTAATGACAATGTAAGCTCCTTTGTTAGAAATGATTCAGCTCATTCAGGTTCATGTTATCAAGAGCCACTGTCTCCGTGAAACAGGTGGGGGATGCCATTGCACACAATCACATGTCAAGTAAAGCTGAAACTAAATTTAAATTCCTAGGCCTGTTGCTTATCCTATCTCATAAAGGTTAAAAGTTAAGGTGGGGAAGGACATGTTTTATACTGCAGATACGATCCATTAAAAAGGAAATGCATTTCCTCACAGGCTGACAGCTTTTTAAAAAGATCTAAATAGAATGACCTCAGGTTACACTGCTTGTGCATTGAAATACCCTTCACTCCAGAACGAGGACAGCGTTTAGCTGAGCAAAGGTTTTTATATATTTCATTTTATTTTTTGCCTGTTTACACGTCAAGGTTACAGTGTCGACCAAAGGAATGACAGACATTTGTGGGAAGAAAAAAAAAATGCTTATCCACATTCATCTGGTGCAGCCACACTAATTCATATTAATACTGCAAAAATTCCAAACATTTTTAATCAGTAATAATTTCCTTTCAGGTTTTTCATCCTTCAATTAGAAGAGCCGCAGAAGAGGTCATGTCCTTGTATCTACAGCATTACATCGATGGAGGAATTTACCCTGAGAGAAGTCAGTGCACGTGTTTGTGTATTGACACAAACAAGTCATATTATCAAGGTAATCATCCGTCTTCGCTTTACGCCTGATCTTCATTCTTATTTCCAAGAGGAGTCTGTTTAAAAAGGCTTTAATAAAGTAAATGACTGCTGCGCACTTCATTAAAAAGTCAGGGTGATGGCATGTTTGTTTACTGTGGTTTAATGTGGTAACTTCAGTGTAATTTTCTCAGTAAACACTTCCTGAAGGAAAGCTTTCTCACAGCGTCTGTAATGAAAAATGAGCAGTGAATTATAGGACTTATTTTGTTCCAAATTACATTTTTATTCATGTATAAAATGAATCTATGGAAATGAATCATCAGTTCGGCCTGTTTCCACAAACCTCTTGAGCTGTAGACGAGGTGATAGTATGTATGTGTGTGTATACAATATATATATATATATTAATACAAATTTAGCGGGTGATCTCAGGTTGATTTGACATGGAATGACCTTTTTGTTCTATGAGTATATATATAACTCATAAACGTATTGCTATGTTGAGTGATGAAGAATGCTTGCCTTGGATGCTGAAACACCGAGATACAATCCAGATAATGTCCTGTGATCTTTCAAATCCATTTATGACTGTTCTTAAACAACACAAATGGATAAAACACACTCACATGGACATGAACTCACATGCACACACACACGTGCACTCTCTCTGTCTGACTTTCATGCTAATCATAGCTCATTTCCTTAACCTCATCTTTCAGCACACATACTGGCTTTCTAGACGCCTCACCTGCAGAGTCTGGCTAAAATCAAAGCTGTTACACTCATTGAGTCTAAAGCATAAAGCATCGTTATTGAATGTAAAGGTGATGTAAATATCACATTAGCCTCAGACGACACAATGAACCTCTCATGCATATTAAACACACTAAATGGCAAGAGATGACTGAAATCACCAGTTCCGGTCTCACTGGCTGGATTTACGCAACTTTTCGGAAACGGGGTGCTCTAATCTGCCTGGAAACTTCAGTTTGTACTGGGTACCATGTTGATACAGTGAGCACTTTCAAAGAGGAACTAATCACTTGATTAGTTGCCAGTTTGGAAGCATCAAATCTTTGAAAAGCTGTTAAGACATTTGAGGGGCTTAGTAGCAAGTACATTATTTCAAGTATATCCAATGTAAAATATAGCATTTAAAGTATAATAATGTATATATTTTTTAAATAATATAATATTAAAATATTTTCGTAAATATATAATTGTTATTTTAGACTAAATCTATATATATACTTATAATATGTTAGCTAAAATAAAATATAAAATAACATACTAAAAATACACACACACACACACATATATGTATATAAAATTAATAATTACGTTTTTAAATAATATAATATTAAAATATTTTCTTAAATATAGAAAATAATATGAATAATAATATTTTCTCTATGTATATATTTATAAAATGTTATTTTATATTTTATTTTAGCTATATAAAATATAAAATAACATATTATAAGTACACACACACACACACACACACACACACACACACACACATATATATATATATATATATATATATATATATATATATATATATATAAAATTAATAATTACATTTTTAAATAATATAATATTAAAATATTTCCTTAAATATATATTTTTATTTTATACTAAATCTAAAATATTCTATATTATATTAAAATATACAAATATCTAAAGCGTAATATAAATTAGCAAATATTTTGTTTGTGTGTGTGTATATATATATATATAATATGTTATTTTATATATTATTTTAGCAATATAAAATAACATATTATAAACACACACACACACACATATATATATATATATAAATACTGTATATACACAATTAATAATTAAGTTGTGTACTCTCACAGGTGTTCAAGGCACATGGAAAGTATTTTATTACCTTTTACTTGATGGTTACACCACTTGTCTTTAAAAAAAAAAAAAAAAAAGAAAAAAAAAGGATCAATTAAAAAAACATGTAAGTGTAATAAATGTTTTAAACCACCATAGAATCAAAGATTAAATTTCTATAAACATGACACCTGTTTTAAATTCGATTTTTAAAAGATTTCTAATTTGTATCACCTCAAACAACTTTATTTGTCAATGATCCCTACATTCCATTTTGTTTCTGAGGTGAAATAATCAGTACTTATTACTTTTGGATAGATAGAAATTCTAATTATAAAGTGTGCACACATTTCAGCCAATTTATTCAGTGTTTCTGTATATCTGGACATGGAATGACACCATGCAATTGTTTTGTTTTTGTATCAACTATTTCTGATAAACCGGCCCCTGAACGTCACATAAAAACTAAACGAACTGTGGTTGTTTACACGTTGTCAGATGTCTCCTTTCTAAGTGGGTAGTTCTTGGCCAGAATAAGCTGCAAACTGGACCAGACATTATGGTCACTGTCAAAAATCTGGCTAGATGTGACTAAACACTATTGTCATTTTTATCACATTATTCTGCACACACTCATATGCACACACAAACACACACACACAAAGGGTGCAATATTAATCCCAAATTCATGAGTTTGTATGATGTCAGACGGTCCTCAGGTGGGGCTACAGCATCATCAACCCTTGAGACCTGCAGCCTTGTGCCAAATTTAGAGCTGGAACCAGGAGGGTCCTCTCATCTTTTGTGTGATTGTGTTAAAGAGAAATCTCAAATGGGCATAGCATATACAACAACTTCCAGACACACTTTTGTGTGTCTTCATTTTCTTCCAATTTAGAGTGTAAATTCGGAACATTTAATTACAATGAAACGAAAACTGATCTGAAAACCTCATGAATGACATAATCCAGTGTTGTCTGTCTGTCCATCCGTCTGTCCGGTTAGTTCATTCTATCTATTGTTCTTTTGTTCTATCAGTCTATCATTCTATCTATTATTAGTTCTATCGTACATTCTATATTTTGCTCTACCTAATGTTTGTTTCTTCTAGGGTTTGTTTGTTTATTCTTGTGTTTGTTTGTGCTAGTGTTTGTTTGTTGTAGCGTGAGTTCTATCTTTCTGTCTATTGTTCTATCTCTCATTCTCTCTATAGTTCTACTTATCATTCGTTCTTCCTATCTCTCACTCTATCTATCATTCGTTTGGACGTTCTAGCTTTTGTTTGTTTGTTTTAGCATTTATGCGTGTGTTCGTTCTGCCGTTTGTTTGTTTTCTTTTTTGCATTTGTTGTATCGTTTGTTTGTTCTATCATTTCTTATCTTTTGTTCTATTTAACATGCGTTTATCTATCAGTAGTTTATTAGTTCATTCTAGCGTCCGTCCGTCCGTTTGTTTGTTTTAAGTTGTACATTCATTCTCTTTTTAATAGCATTCATTGTAGCATTTGTTGTTCTAGTGTTCGTTCTATAGTTTGTATCAGTCTATCATTCTATCAGTTATTAGTTCTATCATACTTTCTAAGCTCTACCTAATGTTTGTTTCTTCTAGGGTTTGTTTGTTTATTCTTGCGTTTGTTTGTGCTAATGTTTGTTTGTTTAGCGTGAGTTCTGACGTTGTCTGTGGTTCTCTCTGTCTCATTCTATCTATAGTTCTACTTATGATTCGTTCTTTCTATCTCTCACTCTATCTATCTTTCATTCTATCTATCATTAGTTCGGTCGTTCTAGCTTTTGTTTGTTTGTTTTAGCATTTATGCATGTGTTCCTTCTGCCGTTTGTTCATTTTCTTTTTTGCATTTGTTGTATCGTTTGTTTGTTCTATCATTTCTTATCTTTTGTTCTATTTAACATTTGTTTATCTATCAGTAGTTCATTAGTTCGTTCTAGCGTTCATTCTAGCATCCGTCCGTCCGTTTGTTTGTTTTAGGTTTGTACATTCATTTTCTTTTTAATAGCATTCATTGTAGCATTTGTTTGTTCTAATGTTCTATTGTTCTAGTGTTTATTCTGTTATTCGTTCTATTGTTCTATCTGTCTATCATTCTATGTAGTGTTTATTCTGTCGTTCACTATTTATATTGATTGTTCTATGTATTGTTCATTAGTTTTAGGGTTTGTTTGTTTATTCGATCTAGCGTTTGTTTGTTCTAGCATTCATTCTATCTTTCTATCTATTGTTCTTTCCATCTCATTCTTTCTGTCATTCAGTTTATCATTCTAACTTTCTAATGATTCTATCTATCGTTCTACATAAAATTTGTTGTAGGGTTTGTTTGTTTGTTCGTTCTAGCGTTTGTTTGCTCGATCTATTTTTCTATGTGTCTCATTATATCTTTCATTCTATCTTTCTTTTGTTATATCGTTCCACCTATCGCTTGTTCTATCATTCTAATGCTCAATCTTTCTATTGTTCATTATATCTTTCTATTGTTTGTTCTGTGTCTCATTCCTCCTACTTGTCATTTATATTTCATTCTATCTTTCTATCATTCTTTCTATCGTTTGTTGTATCAGTCGTTCAGTCTATCATTCAGTTGTTCTCTCTGTTGTTTGTTCTGTTGTTCCATTGTTAGTTCTATCATTCCAAATTTCTATTTTTTTGTTGTTCTCTCTGTCTGTCTGTCTGTCTGTCTATCTAACTCTAAATGCTACATACATACTGTACTTAATACTTAATTTGATATAAGCTTTAAACTTAAAGGTTTTGTACAATTGTTGTTGTTTTTTTTTTTTTTTTAAATGATCAGAAGAAAACTTTGGCAAGCCAGCATTCAAACTTTATTTTTCTTTTAAATCGTAAATTCTTTCTTATATTTAGTTATTTTATTTACCTTTTTAAGAGTGTGATAAACAAAGTGATTATTCCTCATGCATATGTATGAGATACAGTAAATAACCATCTCTTAGATACTTCCTATACTTTTCTATAATTGCACTTTTTAAATTGTGCCATGTGCCTGAAATACATCTGGACATTGTTTAGCAATCATGCATATTGAATGAGGAATGTAAATACTGTGGTGATTATCTCAATGAGAGATGGTTTTGCTGACAGACAGTAGGACTGCTCAATGTGATCATCTTATTCCAGAGGGACTAGTTAAGGGTGAGCGTGTTCACTCAAGTCTGCTTGCCAAACTCTGGGCCATTAGGCAGAAATACATATCTACCAGCTGTTCAGATGTTTGAGTGTGTGTGTCACTGTGTGGTTTTAATGTCCACCATTCCATTTCTTTTTAATTAAGAACGAAAGACAGTCGTTAGCTGCAATGTGGAGATATGTCTGACCTTGCTTTCTCTGGGCTTAATGTTGACAAATGTCCCATTCTCCTATTTCAACACAGTCAGTCTGCAAACCACTGTTCTGGCAGATTGCTATCAGGGGAATTAACTGTAACCGGGTTTCAAAGACTTCACAAAGACATTATATCCTCACTGTTTTAACTGAGACAGGCTATACAGCAGTGAATGCATCACAGAACTGCATGCATGCATTAAAGACCCCATGATGTCTGTTGATAAGCACGCTGTTCTGTCCTTTGTTGAAGTGCTTCCTTTTGAAACTGGAAGTGTGGATGGGACATATCAAACTCATCCCTTTGTTTTAAAATAGCCAGTAGGATTTTAATTACATCACAGCCATAAACAATGATTTGCTGCTTACTAGTTGGTTGCAGGTGGAATTAGGGGGAGGGACTTTCTCACTTTAGAGAGCATTTGATTGGACACAAATCTTTATAGTGCAGGATGTCATCAATATATTTGGTCCATTTTCCCGGAGGGAGAGACTAAAATATTTTGTCAACTTTTAGGAGTACACTAGCATATAGATGGCCTCAAGGCTTATAGACATGGACTAAAATCCACAAAGCTTTAGATTTTTATTTCAGATCACATTGAAAATCAAGATTTTGACATTATTGTTTTTATGTGCATAAATACAGGTACATTTCTAGTTTCAACATTATCTGTACTTCAGGCCTTTGCTTTGTTGAACGAGAAAAACTAGATTCATACCATGTGGACCACATTTGGTTTTTGATCATTGAAAATGGGAAATATTTTAAAATTTTCGGAAGGATATTGAGAGCCCAGTATCTCTGGGATTTAACCATATAGGGCCTTAAAATTGAAGATACAAAAAGGAAAGTTTGTTCTAAACCAGAATCTAAAAGGATATTAAGATATCTATAATACTTCAAGAGTTAAAGGCACTCCATCTTTGGAAAAACAACACAATTTATTTATTTTTTTTCCCATTTTTGGACTCACACCATTGCCATATAATGCAACAAGCGGTGCTGATTTTAGTAATAGACCAACCTATATCTGTGTAAAAATAAAACAGTGACGCTGACACCTTTCTGAAGTTATTTATTTATTTTTTTTTACCTGTAGTTTTGCTTCAAACTCACAGGTGAAAATTGTCATTTGACCCCCTTTTACAAAATAATGGATAACTTTGGATGAATTCATTTTTGGCATTTCATATTTTGACTTTCTTCATTATTTATGTTTACATTTCTTCATAAAAAAAAAAAAAAAAAAAAAACAAAAAAAAAAAACATTACCAAAATCATTTCAAATAAATAAATAGCTTGGGAAGTTTCTGAAATTTGGGTTGATTTGTCATGGAATAATCCCAAAGTTAACTGTGTCATTGTTTAGGAGTACACTAGCATACAGATGGCCTCAAATCTTACACACATGGACTAAAATACATTTTTTTTTATTTTTTATTATTATTTAATTTTAGGTGACATGTGACTTATAAACAGAAAGCTCACTGAAGACATCCATATTGTATAACCTTTGCTTAAAACAGTGCATCAAAACACAAACGTTAAATGTGGACATGAAGAGATCCTCCAATCGCACAATTCAGACTCTCTGCTTGTGTTTTCCATCTGAAGGTTTATAATGCAATTCTACACTTTTCATTAGCTGGAGATGACCGCTAACATGGCCGTGTGGACAGCTCCAAATGACTGCTTGTGAAACGTAATCGTTTTCGAGGAAGGAGGCACTCAAATCAAAGGTTTACAAAAACACGTTGTCATCTTCTACTTGGTTTCAGGTGTGGTTGCTTGATTTTCACACAGCAATATGGATTCATAATATGTAAAACTACCTGCACTTGCCAACACCCCCTCGTGAGGAAACATCACTGGAGCCACTTTTTGCCTGCACCACCAAAACATTGTTCTGGCCGTATTTTAAATGTCACTCTTATGCCGTATTCAATTCATTTCAGACCATTTTATTTCCTTACCTAAAGGTACATTTAAAAATGTATGTCATCATGTCAAATTCTGTCATCATTATCAGAATGTCCATGTTTCGTCTAATATATTATTGAAGTTTGGTTAGGTTTGGGTGTAGGGTTGTGGTTAAGTACTCAAAAATATCTTTATAATAGAGTAATGTAACTAACATTATTGTGACTAAATTTACAGTACCTGCCTGTAACATGTTTTATATTGCTAAAAATTGGTTAAGTTTGGGAATGGGTTTGTGTTAGGGGATCTAAAATATCAAAATGATTGTATCATGTAGCTAAACAAATATATTTCTAAGTATAATGAAACATAATGCTGTTAAATGCACAATACATCCAAAGATTGCAGAGCTTGTGACAGAATCACCCGAACTTAGTTAAGAACAAAATGACAAGGACGCTTTCATGATGCTGGCAAAAAGTTGCAATGGTGACATCTTCATCATGAGACTGCCCTAGCGCACAACTCGCCAATCTCTATCTCACTAAAATAGTCTTCTCACATTTATATCCCTCATTTATGTATCTTTCACCAAAACACAGAGTAGGAAAAGAGACACAACTGCCTAGAAGCAAATAGTATCTGCTTATATAAAACCAAACCTGGAACAGAATGAATTGTACAACAGTAAACTACCTGAAAATCTTTGTTAATAGTCTACGGATGTGACAGTAATGTTTCATAAGAAAATTAAAAGAAATAAAAAAGAAGAATACCCAGCATGCATCAGCAAAATCACTCCAAAAAGCATGCATTACATTTTTGTCACTAATAATTTTCCAAAGATTTACTTAGGTCCTGTGAAAGACACTCATAGCGACAAATTACAAGGGAATCCAGGGAGCATCTTAAAGTGTGGCCTTTGCAAGGTTTATTAATATTGAATTATTATTCATGGATGTTGTACACATGGAGTCATTTAAACTATTACATGGAATTGCTTCCACTTTTCTTAAATGGCACATGGGTGGTTGCAGACATGGGTAATTTATTCATAACAGGAGAAGACGTATGGATTGTTGTAGAAAAATCTGCTGGCTTCTGAGACCTCGGAGTTGTGTTACTGAATGGTGAGTTAATGACCGCAGTGGTTTCTGTCAGGACAGAAAATTGCTTTGAAATGCTTGCTGACAGATGACTATTGCATTCAATGTGTCTGAAATTCAGTTCAGTTTTGGAAACTTGTTTCCTAATGAGCTTATCAAAAAGCAGTCTCCATTTGTTATCTAAATGAAATAAATGACCTAAATTATTCTTTAATTATTAAATAAGTAATTTGTGTCACTGTTTCATAATTTCTATTATGGTATCTAAATATTTTTTTTTCCAAAAAAAAAAAAAAAAAAAACCTAAAGGGAAGCTACTTTGAACAATCTAAAATTTAAGAAAGTCTTTGTAAGGAGGCAGGCAAACAATGAGGATCAAAACGCAGCTTTAAAAAAAACACGCAGTAACTCAAAGAAAACAAAACAAACCACAAGGGACAAAGCATAACAAACACATGTGAAGACTGACAAATTAACCAGGGGACACAAGGGCTTAAATACACAAGTGAAAACAAGGAACACCTGGGGAAACAATCAGGGAAGGAGGAACACCTGGGGAAACAATCAAGGAAGGAGGAACACCTGGGGAAACAATCGGGGAGAACCAATCAAAAAATACAACTACAAAGGACTACAAAACTAACACAGGAAACAGGGACGGGGAACTAAACAAGAATTTCAACATAAAAGTCTAAACAAAAACAGAGAATACATGACAGTTTTATTTTAAGTTTTATTAGTCTTTTTAATAATTCTTCTAATTTTTCCATTTTTGTTATTTCAGAGATTTAATAATTTAAGTAATAATAAAGAATGAATTGGTGTGTCCAAATGTTTGATAGATAGTGCCATTTTAGAGGTATTCCATGTCATACCAAAGTAAAACGTAATGGAGTTGAAAAACAAAATATGACATGGCATGGATCAAAATATACTAAGTAATATTCTGATCCATGCCATGTCATATTTTGTTTTTCAACAAAATATGACATATTTCAAAATATACTAAGTAATATTTTGAATGACAATAAAATGACAATTTTCACAGATGATTTTGAAGCACAACTAAAGGTCAAAAATATAACCTTAGAAAGGTGTCTGCGTCATTGTTTTTTTTTTTTTAATTTTTTCAATTTTTTTAATTTTTTTTTTTTTTTTTACACAGCCCCTCTTGTTTGGGAAAATAAAGATCTGTTGTTTTTCCAAAGTTGGAGTGCCTATAACTCTGTTATAACTGTTTTGTTTTGTTGGACAAGAAAAAAACTAGCCTCACATCAAGTGAACCACATATGGTTTTCGATCATTGAAAAATGGGTACAATTTTACAATTTACTCATGGAGCCACATTGAGAGCCGCATATCTCTAAGATTTAACAATAAAGTGCCTTAAAATTTGCAATACTAAACAGAAAGTTTGTTCAGAACCAGAATCTAAAAGGATATTAAGATATCTTTAATACTTCTGGAGTTATAGGCACTCCAACTTTAGAAAAACAACACAAAAAAGTGCTTGTTTTTCCCCCTCATTTTTGGACTCACACCATTGGCAAATAATGCAATGAGTGGTGTTAAAGTTAACTGATTTTAGAAATAGATCTACCTATCTCTGTGAAAAAAAAAAAAAAAAAAAAAAAAAAAAAAAAATAATAATAATAATAATAATAATAATGAAGAATTAATCAGTAAATATTGATCCAAACCATTTAATATTTTGCCTTTCATCATCATTTATGTTTTTTAGTACTCTAGGAAAACTGGCTGAGTTGACACAAAATGACCATATTAATTTCAAAAACAGCCTGGTGGTCCTCCGAGAGGTGGGATGGAAGATGGACCAATTAGGATGGACATGACTGGAACGGCCATGGATAGTGAGCAAAGGATCCTTAGGAAATGCAGCTGTGGGTGGACAAGGGTAATGACTTACACTGCAGTAAGGGGCTGCAGATTCATCAAGGAAGGTTGAAATGTGGTGGGAACAGCCAGACACAACCTTGCACTGCAGCAGCAGGTCAGACAAGAATGATACAGAGCCCGGTTGAGCACCACAGCGCTACTGAATACACTGTTGTGGAATGTTACCAAGAAGACCAGTACCTCCAGAAAAACAAGTCATGCCCGCAAGGTGAGCAGCAGGATGATACAACTGTTAACCCACAGACAAGAGAGCAAAGGCAAGACAATGAAAAGGAGCCAGGGAGAAGGAAACTAATAAGTTGGCCAAGCTCTAATGATAATGAAGTCTGGAGCAGGCTAGACCAAGACCTGTGCTCCACCTTGGAGAATGCACTTAGAGGAAGAGTGGAGGCCAAGCTTAATATGTTTAGTGAAATTGATTATTAAGAATGTGTAGGTAGATTTGGGGAAGCATCAGTGAAGAAGCGTGGTCCCAGGGTGATGGGTAGGAGAGAAAAGGAAATACTTCAGCTGGTGAAAGAGCGGAGGCAGCTTCGCAAGGCATGGAGAAGAGCAGATGAGTATGAGAAGGAGGGCTTGAAGGTATTGTGGGATTGCATAAGAGCTAGGATGTCAGTTTTGAGGAGAGCAGAGAGAATTTGACAGCGGATAAGAAGGAAGGAGCTTGAGAGGAGTGGAATGCTGGTGATGCCGAAGCAAGATCTAGAAGATCACATGAAAAAAACAACTAGGGGACCCCCATAAAGATAGCCCGTTAGACTCACCCACATTTGTCCCTTAGCCAACGGAGCCAATAGTGGGATTTGATGTAGCTCCACCCAAGTTGAGTGAGATCAGGCTAGTGGTAGAAAAGTGGTAGAAAAAGCCAGTGCAACTTCAACCCTGGGCCTGAACGGGATCCCGTATAGGCTGTATAAGTGGTGCCCAACAGTTCTTAAACTGTTATGGAGACTACTGAGAGTTGCCTGGAAGAAGCAGTGCATAACCCTGGAAGAGCGAAGGGCAGTGGCCATCTTTACACCCAAGGAACAGGAATCCACCATCATAAGTCAGTTTAGGAGGATTGCTCTACTGAATGTGGAGGGAAATATTTTCTTTTCGGTGGTAGCAAGGATGATGTCTGATTACTTCCTGAAGAATGGATACAGAGACACAAGCTGCCAGAAAGCAGGCATACCAGGTTTTCCTGGATGTGTGGAGCATGCGTCAGTAATATGGGAGCAGATCCAGTCTGCCAACAGACACAAGAAAGACCTCCATGTAGTCTGGCTGGACCTGGCAAATGCCTTGGGATCAGTTCCACACCAGCTCATCAACTATGCACTGGAGTTTTTCCAAGTACCAGTGTGTATTAAGAGCTTGGTAGATAGTTGTCGATAGATAGAAAATATGTCATGAAACACAGGAGTACACAACTGGATGGCAGCAACTGGAAAAAGGGATTGCGATGGGATGTTCAGTCTCTCCCATACTGTTCACAGCTGCATTCGAGATCATCCTAAATGGTGCCAGACAGATGGCCCGAGGAATCCGTGCACAATCTGGGGTGAGATTGCCAGCACTGCACAGCTGTATTGATCATGTCAAAAGCATCCTCCAGTCTGCTGCATGTAAAAACAGACTCCTAAAAAGGCTGGAAGAGATTTTGGTGTGATTTTGGTTTTTCTAGGGCCTTTGGTCCCGCCCTGCAACAGACTATCGTCAAAGACCTGCCCTGGTTTGGGACCTGGTCACAACAGGAAATGACATCTCAACTTTAGAATAGGTGGAATTCACATCCATCCACAGTAATGTCCATCACAATTTGACTTGTTTGACTATCCCCACCAGAGTCAGTAACATTGTCCTCCTCTCTGGGAGCATAATTAAACCCTGTCAGCTTGTTTTTTCTTATGGGACACACCGAAGCTTTGTGCCCTAGTTGCTGACAGTAAAAGCAAATCAGTTTGTGGCCAGCTGCAGTCTTTGGCCCTTGTGCACAATCATTAACATTTTGATTAACACTTTGGTGTTGGTGACCCAATTCAGACCCACCCCCACAGATAGGTTGGAAATAGTGTGCTTAACCTTTGGGTGGTTGAGAGTGAGGAATTGTCCAATGAGCATTCTTATCCTGCTGGACAAACTTTGCCACTGCTAGTCCCGTTGTCGGCTCGTGCTCTCTCACTCATGTCCAACTGTCATAGTGGAGCACACGAAGTAGCTGTTCCAAGATGACGAGTTCTCCAATCTCCTCCTTGGAGTGCAGTTCAGGCTGCACCCAGTGCTGGCAGAGGTTCCGCAGACAATGATATGTTTCCCTTGGGGACTCTCCTTCTGACACTGAAGCCACCCAGAACCGCTGACGGTAGGTCTCCGGCGAGATGTTCAATTTCTCCAGAAGTGCCTTCCTCAGGCCGTCATCCATTGCGAGGAATGCTTCCAATGCCTATCCCATCAACAATGGAACCAGCCGAAAGCTCCACTCCTCTTTTGGCCACCACCAGGTCTCGAACCAGTGAAGGTATCGCTCTCGATGTTATCTCCTTGCTGGATAGCTGGCATTTTCGTCTCCGATTGGCATGCCAGCTGACTTTGCCGAGTGGGAACCGCTGGTGAGTCGGCGTGTCGTGCTGGTAAGTTGTCAGCGGACACTCTCTGTGGCGCAGGTGTCGGGAGCTCCATCCTCACACTCTCAATGTCGCTTGGGGTCACTGCTGCAGGCCGGATTGTCTGCAGAATGGACTCTCGCAGTCCCTGGAGCTCCAGCAGATACCTCTCCTCCCTTAGCTGCTGTGCATTGAGAAAGTATCTCATCAGATTCACCATACCCTCACTGGATGTAAATGGAGCGACTGTACTGGTCTGGGGTGGAATTGCCTTTCTCTGAGCCCTTGGGGGGTCTGCTAGCACCTCCTCCGAAGTGCACAGTGAAAAATGTATATCCAAATATACATCCAAACAAAGAAGTATCCAACATATACCCACTTTGCTCACGGCACCACTGTTGCATGCTTGCCAGGCTTGTCAAAAAGCGCCGCTGATGAGTTTGGGCTCCCCTTTTAAATGCCCAGACTCCTACCTTAATGAGACCCTACCATTAACATGTAAGTAAGGTAAGTATATTCCACCATAAGTACCACATATACTTATAAATACACAGATAACAATACTATAAACAGCCATAACACCATCCATAAACAAATATAACCATAAACAATATACCTGGCCAGTTCCCTGTTTGTTTTTCCAGGTATATTTACTCCTGGTACCCCACAAGACAACATACATGGATTCATTGGCTTCCAACTGCACCGCAGTAGAGTGATGTCATAACTAGCAGCCGCTCGATCGCTCTGTCTGGCTGGCTCAGCAAACTTGGAAGACCGACTACTGCCACACAACACAGAACACAAAGGGACAAAAAAAATAAAACATCAAGTACACTGTATTAGGTGAGTTTGAAATGAACGGGAATGTGGATACTGGAGGCGGGGAATGTAATAAATGCAATGTCCATGCGCTATCGGAATCGCGTGTGCACCTGCTTCTCCGATAGCTCAAACAGAAGAAGATGGAAATGTAGTGTGGATGAGGTGAGTGAATGTGCTGCCAGAGTTGCCATTCCCAGCGGTGACAATCACTTTGTCACAGAAGTGATTGGTCAATGATGGTCGACTTTGGCCAGCAGCTAAAATTTACTTCTGAAATCGCCATGACCTCCCTGAGGCCGGACATAGTGTTATGGTTGGTATCAGCTAGGAAAGTCATAATGATTGAACTTACTGTCCTATGGGAAGAGGGACTGGAGGCAGCCTTTGAGAGGAAGAAGCTAAAATATGCTGATCTGGCTGCCGAATGCAGGGAAAATGGATGGGGGCCTGCCACTTACACCGAAAATCAATGCAGCACCTGTTGAAAAACATTGGTATCTTTGGATCAGCATTGCAGAAATCTCTGAAGAAAATGGCAGAGGAAGCAGAAAAAGGAAGCTTCTGGCTATGGTTAAGAAGGAAGGATGAAAAGTGGGGTGTGTAGAAGTAAGAAAGTAGGAATATGGAAAAATTGCTATATGTGGTGAGGTAGCAAGTAAAAGAGGGAAAGGGTGGGGACTAACTATTTCCGCTGACCCACTTATCCAATAGTTATTAGAGAGGGAGTGAGTGGGGGAGCAAAACAAGGCCAAGCTATGCTTTGGAGGGGCGGCTGACATAGTCTCGCAGCTCGCCTTTGACGCCACTCCCCTACTTAATCTGTTGGAGGATTGGTTTAAGGACAGGCACTGGATGCGTGGTAGGCAGAGTTTGATAGCTTGTGTTTTTTTCTAACAGAGAAGAGGCCTTGGACGTAGGGTAGGTCTGCTCATTGGGTGGGGGGGTGGTATTGGCATGTCTTGATGGTAGAGCAAGAATGAGAAGCAATCGAGAGGATCCAGTGTCCAGCTGTGGGGGGTGGCAAGGAGATGTCCCTGACCGCTGCCCCACCACCAGGAGATGTTCTGCGATTAATGGGGCGAAACATCCGTGATAGGTGATGACCCCATAGCTGGACAACTGAAGGCACCGGTGGAGGTGGGCAGGCAGTAATGCCCAGCAGGTTAAAACATTTATCTGTGCATTTGAGCACTTCAGTGTATTCTGAATTGTAAAGTGCTTTGTAGTTATTATTTATGATTTGAACCTGGGACGTCTTTTGTGTTCACTTCTAGATCTTAGATGATGAATTTGGAATGCAAATTAGAGAGAAAAAAACAACAACATTATTTTACAGTTCTTTCAGTGGGAACATTTTAATTCTCTCTATATTTATGTCACAGTTCCATCAGTGAGAGATTTTTAGTATTTCCTCTCCACATGTGTGCCACTAAAGCACAGGCTTTGCATTTGTAAAGCTTTTAGGTCTGACTCTATCTACAGGGTCATCTGAAGAGAACACTCAGGTTACCATCCTTCCACATCTCCAGTCTGCTTGAACAAATTACTTCCTTTTAAACATTGCCTACCTGTTCAGCCACGGCTCTTAATCATTCTACCAAACACAGCCACATACTGCTAGAATGCTTAATGGGCACAGATATCCTGCATGTGGAATCCTATTCACTTCAACCATGAAGCAAATCTAGCACCATGATGTTGACTTCTTTTTAACATTCTAAAGAGGGTAACACTTAAAATACCAGTCCTAAAAGCTTCAAAATCTCTGTCAGATGAACTAGAAAGACTTTAGTAGTGGATTTAAAGGATATTAAAAGGATAGTTCTCCCAAAAATGAAAATTCTTTCATCATTTACTCACCCTCATGCCATCCCCGATGTGTATGACTTTCTTTCTTCTGCAGAAAACAAATTATGGTTTTTAGAAGAATATTTCAGCTCTGTAGGTCCACACAATGCAAGTGAATGGGTGCCAAATTTTTGACGCTCCAAAAAGCACATAACAGCATCATAAAAGTAATCCATTTGACTCCAGTTTTTTAATCCATATTTTCAGAAGTAATATGAAAGGTGTGGGTGAGAAACAGATCACTATTTAAGTAATTTTTGGCTTGAATTTCTTCTCCCTGCCCAGTAGGGGGCGATATACACGAAGAACTTGAATCACCAAAAACACAAGGAGAAGAATGTAAAAGTGATCTGTTTCTCACCCACACCTATCACATTGCTTCTGAAGACATTGATTTAACCACTGGAGTCTTATGGATTACTTTTATGCTGACTTATGCAATTTTTGGAGCTTTAAAATTTAGGCACCCATTCATTTGCACCAAAAGAGCTGGGAAATTCTTCTAAAAATCTTCATTGGACTTCAGTAGATGAAAGAAAGACATATACATCTTGGATGGCATGAGGGTGAGAAAATTATGAGAAAATGTTCATTTATTATGAAATAAAGGAAGATGATTCACAGCTGTCTTTTTTAAGCTCTAATGGATATTTCCCACTATATATTAATATCTAATGTTATATTTTCTACTGTAAGTTCCATGTAAAAGTGTGCAGTAGCACATTGGAATGTTAAATCGGTAAAATGTTTTGGTAACACTTTATATTTATTTTAATAACAAGCACTATGCGAGAGGTTCACTGCTTGAGGCAATGAGCATTGTTATTGCTAATACTTAGAGTAAGAGATTTGAACAAACCCCTACCATAATGATTAAACTTTAGTATGTATCTTGTCCCGATTATTTGTGCAACAACTATGAATGTTACCTCAAATCATGCAGCTTATTTAGGAAACGATTGTTGAATTATTAATAAGACTTATAGACGATATAACTCACGTTTTCTTCTGAAAATGTAAATAATAACATTGACATAAAACTTAAAATATAAAGTTATATTCATGTAAATGTACATGCAGTACTACTGATGTGGACAATGTTCATTAAGAGTTTGTAGGATTTTGGTCTAGTTTAAGATTTAATAGAGTGCAACAGTTTGGTTTGCAGAAGTAAAAAATCCCATGATTTTTTTTTTAAATTGTTAATTAATTTATGGTATAATTAACAGTGAAAATGTATATTATGTTTAACAAGAGAATACATTTTTTACTGTAAACTCCCTGCATGCCATATCACATTTTGTTACATTTTATGTGAATAGTTGTGTGTCGTCTTATTTTTAATATCAGTTATGTGTGTACTTTGGGGTGTTCTGTGTTATATTTGATGTGGTTTAGTTCATGCTTTTTGCATTATTTTAGTGTCACCTGTTGCCCTGATGGTGTTTTATGTTTGTGTGAGTAACACTGTTCATTGTCTCTACATGTGCACTGATTATTGCTCTTGATGAACTTTAAGTCATCATGTGGCCTTTTGTAGTTACTATGGTGATTAAGAATACATTTAAAAATGAAAAGCAGACTTTTATAGTTCCAGAAGGTTAGTATATCAAGTTCAAATCATTTAATAATGTAAACGGTAACTGTAAAATATACAGGCATCAAAATGACTTCCCGTAAAGCCTGAAACATGGTCACCGTATTTTTTTACGATAAATTTATCTGAATATTTTTTTATACGTAGTGTATGGTGAGCTCCAAAGTTTTTATCGACGGTATATGCTTCTGTTGAAGCCAACAGTCAGTGTTATTTCAATGTAATTGTTTTATAAATTGTATTTAATAGCGGAATTCCTGGTGAAGAACTACACTACCCATAATCCTCAAGAGAAAGATCCACCAATCAGAGAACTGCGGAAACAATGCACGCCAAAAGAGGTCTGCAGCGACTGTCCACTCCCATGATGCACTTGTGAATAATGCAATTGAGTCGCTCTCAAACTACTTATATATTTGTATACAGTATATTTGATTATTTTGCAATAAAATACTATAATTTCTATACTTACAATCAACAACTTTAAATCAGTAGTTTTACATGATTCCATCACTTTTAGTTCAATTACATCATTTGCAATGCTTAGTGGGACTGTAGTTCATTCCCTTATGAAAGACTGTAAGTCTTGTATCTTTGTGTTTTTGTCTGATTCAAATCAAAGTTTGTAATGTTGTGAAGACCCCTCTTCCCTCTATCTCTCGATCTCCTCCTCTGTTTTCTCTTTCAGTCCCCCCTCTGTGTGTCTTTGTGTCTGAATGACCCATGTACTGCACGGGTCTCTAGCTGCTATATTACCCTGCAGGTAGCCCCGTTCCACCTCTGCTTTTGTTTGCAAACTGTGTCTGAGTATCAGATTGCTCTTTGACAGGATGCAATGAGCGTGGAGAGGGTGGCTGCTTCCGGGGATGTGCGGCCCACCTCCGAAGCCCCCTGTATCTGGACAGAGGAGGGTCAGGCTGGGGTGAATGCTTTCCAAAGCCTGTGTCAAGGATCTGTGTGTCTGCCCTCACCCAGAATGACCCCAGTCTCCTCCCTTTAGTCTCTCCACCTGATCCGGAGATGTTAGTGGAGCAACTAGAAAACTTCTTGTCAACATTACTTCCTCCACCTACATCTGCAGCAGAATCGATCACTTTTGCATGTGCTCAGCCTTGCTCTTTTGGAACCAAAAGGAAAAGAGAGAAGTGAGATAAACTACACAAACAAGAATATTAAATATCACTTTTTGTTTCCTTATTTCGGCTCCCGTGCATTGGTTGACTGACTGACAGGTGGCTTGTGCGCGTGTGCTTTATTTGGATACACGCCTAAACAGTGGCGGAGCTAGGGTGTGGCCAGGGGTGGCCGTGGCCCCATTGGCCACCCCACTATATACATCAAAAAATGGGGATTTGGACCAGTTAGTTAAAAGTCTTTGTATAAATGATTAAGAAAAATAAAATGAGTTCTGAGAAAAGCTCTAGCATGTTTGCAGGTGCCACTTATGTAGGTGTTTTCTGTCTAATGCAATGATATTCAGATATTTCTAAGCAGCTCAAGTGTCCAAAAATGTTTTGGGTCCACTCTATGTGCCTCTTATTAAAATTAAAAACGTGTTTGACTGGATTTGCATAACTGTCGTTTTAGATAACGATGCAGGGTTACCAGAACAGTGCAGCACTCTTCAAAAAGTTGTCATTTTTTAAGTAATTATTTAAAATATGTTCATGACTCTTACATTTAGCTCAAGGTTTTTAAAACAAAAGGAAAGATGTCTTAATTAAACAAACCATCAGCTCATTACGAACACTTAATTACCTAAACGAAGGGTATGTTGGGGAGACAAATTAAGATAACAGAGACAAATGGCTAATTAAGATAACTTTAATGAATGCAAAATTTAACAATTGAATCATCAAATAGTCTCATTAGAGTGCCACTGTCACCAAGAATAATTGTGGATATTTTTTTTTTTTCAGGTCTTCCACAGACAAGACAACTTAATTTGTTTCATGCATTCTGTCTGTTTATTTCAGACTAAAATCGTTACTTTATTCTGATACGTTTTAAGTGTTCCAACTTCTTTGCAACAGCTGTAT
This sequence comes from Myxocyprinus asiaticus, assembly GCF_019703515.2. Taxonomy (NCBI): domain Eukaryota; kingdom Metazoa; phylum Chordata; class Actinopteri; order Cypriniformes; family Catostomidae; genus Myxocyprinus; species Myxocyprinus asiaticus. The sequence goes on from NC_059369.1 coordinate 44,876,097, forward strand.
TTTTACATTTTCTGAAGAAAATGTGAGTGGTGCTTGCCCATGCCAATGCACTGCCCTATTGAGGGTGGTTGTCAGGGCAGTACTATGTGTTTTGTGTTGTGATATTCTGGTCTCTATATGGCTGGTAAAATGTTTTGTTATATACTGTATATACATTTCTGTATTTCTTTCACCAGTAAAATAAATAAATAAATAAATAAATAAATAAATATACTGTATATACACTACCGGTCAAAAGTTTTGAAACACTTGACTGAAATGTTTCTCATGATCTTAAACATCTTTTGATCTGAAGGCGTATGCTTAAATGTTTGAAATTAGTTTTGTGGACAAAAATATAATTGTGCCACCATATTAATTTATTTCATTATAAAACTAAAATTTTATTTAAAAAAAATATATAATTTTAGATTCTGATTCAAAACAAGCTTTCCTTTTGGTATCTTCATTTTAAAGACCCTGTATTGTTTAATACCAGACCCTTTGGGGACCCCTAATGATGCATTTCAGATCTTTGTGCGCATATTCTTAATAATAGTGTATTTTTAGACACGAGAAAATTGAGCTTTTGACATTGTTATTTGTATATGATTAAATACGGTATATTTCTAGTTCAGAAATTGTACTTTAGAGCATTTAACTATTTAAATGCAACAAAACATTGCATGGAGCTGCACTGAGAGACCCATATCTCTGGTATTTAACCTTGTGGGGCCTTAAAAATGAAGATACAGAAAGGAAAGTTTGTTCTGAACCAGAATCTAAAAGGATTTTAAGATATCTTATATACTTCTGGAGTTATAGGCACTCCAATTTTTATTTTATTTTTTTCCCCGCCATTTTTGGACTCACACCATTGTCATATAATGCAACAAGGTGATGAAGTCAACTGATTTTAGTAATAGATATACCTATATCTGTGTAAAAATAAAATAATCATGCTGACACCTTTCTAAGGTTATTTTTTTTTTACTTGTAGTTTTGCTCCAAAAGGTGACCCCCCTCTACAAAATAATGGATTACTCAGTAAATATTGATCCATGGCATTTAATTGTTGACTTTGCTCATCACTTACTGTATGTTGATCTTTTTTCAGAAAAAAAAAAAAGTATTAACCAAGTCTAAAATATGATGTGTGTTCTTGTGTCTTCTGAAACCCGGACCAGGTCTCATCGCATGAGACCTTATACCTCCTTGTGTAACCAGCTTCAGTTTGAGATCTTAAGGAAACAGACAGGCACCATGACCCACTTAATGTCAGTTTAAAAAACACTGTTCTTGGCAAAGTTAGTGCAATGGGAGCAACAGAGAACACAGTCTGGGGACGCAGATACACAATTGTTCTGATGCATAATGCAGCAGTAGGGCAGACTTCATCAGGCGGCCAGTGACCAGATCATGGACAGATTTCTAAAGCTTCCAAGCTTGTTTTTTTTTAATTGCTGTGAGAGATAAAAATTTGGCAACGAGGTCAAAAGTGGCACTTTGAAAGATTAAAGCATGCAATCTCAGTGTCATGCAAATGAATCTGCTGCACACAAAAGGGGGGAAAGGCTATTTTTAGAAACTGACTCTGTCGTTATGCAACTCAATGAACAGCTTTTCATGGTCTAACACTTCTCTCATTTGGTGCTCATTGTGCTTATTTATTTCTTGCCAAAAGTTCCTCACTCGAGATAAATACATCAAACGGTTACGAGAACAATTTGCTCCTGTATCCCCCCACCCCACCACCCCCAGTTTGGAGGGGTCAAGGGTGCTTTTGTTTAGGGGGGTGCAGAGCTTTGAATAGTGACCCCCACTCAAAAAAAAAAATAAATAAATAAATAAAATATAAAGAGCTAAAGAGCTCCTTTAGTGCACAAACACACACTCATTCTGGCGTAGTGCATTGGTTTTCAACCGGTTTTGCTTCAGGATCCGGATTTTGCATTGAACAAGTGGTGAGCCAGCACTGAACAATCTTTTGTAAACAAAAATGCCATTCAAATCAAACACTGACCGTGAACAATAAACATGGACTGCAAAGGCCCAACACTAGCCAAAATTATTAACACGACTTAAAAACTGAAAACTTTGCAAATGCAATAATCAGTGGAAGTTTAATTCAATAAATTATTTGATAAATGCATTCAGTTCCGATTTCAATTCAGTTTGATTTGATTCTGATTATCTGATCATTTGTGCCAATTAAATTTTATTTGAAGTCAACAACAAATGAAATGGGGATGCCTTTCTCCTAGTATTTAATTGTTGATAAGCCTTTTGATATTGCTATACTTTTTATATGTTATGCACAGTTATATGGTTAGTTGCATTATATTATTTGCATTTATCAATGTATTTTCCCTTTTGTCCCATTCATTTCTGACCTGCAACCCATTTTCTCAGTCACGACCCACCAGTTGAGAGGCACTAACATGAGCAACAACTGCTCTTGTAACCAGTAATCATTAGTATCCCGGTAGACTTCATGTATAAAGGTAATGGGAAAGCAGGAGACATGCAGAATGCAATATGTGCATGTGTGTTTGTGTGCATGTTGGGGGAAGGGGTCGTTTGAAATTGTGGTAAACAGGTTACTGAACCAAGGGGCCCCTACTTTGAATGGTAAATCAGCTTGGCTGTCACGGGATTACAACACAACCATATGTGAAGTAGTTGGGTAGAGAAGGTCCAAGCTTCTGCTCTCTCTCTCTCTTTCTTTTCTGTATCCTTATCTCTCTTTCTCTTTCCTCATGAAAGAACCCTTTCTCAGGCTGGCACTGGGACACTTGGCTTGCTATAGGGTACTTATGTGGCATGTGTTTCTGGTCGGGCATTAAAGGGACAGCTCAATTGACTCTTCATTATGCTCCACCCCCCTTGATCACTGTTCCCCATTCAGACATGCTTTACAGGATGTCCCATCTGAATGTATTAAAGATTTCCATAAACAGCATGATTTTCAGTAAAATGTGATTGTGAAGCGTAAAATATCGAATGGAGGTTATTCTTAGGTGGCCAGGATTCTGATATGTTTCTTTAAAGAAACTGTTGTAAAGTGTGCAATTTCTGTGCCAAAAGTGGCACCAAACTGGCTTGTGAAAATAATGATAGTTTTCAAACAGGTTTCCCAAACACTCCGCCATCTGCCATTGGTCAAATGAACAGATTGTACCGCCCCAAACTCATACTTTTTCTGAGGAAAGATAAACATAAATGATGATGAAAACCAAAATATGAAATACCATTTATCAATTTTTACTGAGTAATCCATTATTTTCTAGAAGGGGGGTCGAAATGACAATTTCCACCAATGATTTTGGAGCAAAACTACAAGTAAAAAAAAAAAAAAAACCTTAGAAAGGTGTCAGCGTTATAATTACATTTTTACAAAGAGATAGGTTGGTCTATTACTAAAATCAGTTTACTTCAGCACCACTTGTTGTATTTTATGCCAATCGTGTGATTCCAAAAATGGGAAAAACACTTTTGTATTTATTTATTTATTAAATACACTACTATTAAGAATAATCAACACATATGGCTCTTCAGTAATATCTACAGTTGAAGTCAGAAGTTTACATACACTTAGGTTGAAGTCATTAAAACTAATTTTTTAACCACTCCACAGATTTCATATTAGCAAACTATAGTTTTGGCAAGTCATTTAGGACATCTACTTTGTGCATGGCATGAGTAATTTTTCCAACAATTATTTACAGACAGATTGTTTCACTTTTAATTGACTATATCACAATTCCAGTAGGTCAGAAGTTTACACACACTAAGTTAACTGTGCCTTTAAGCAGCTTGGAAAATTCTAGAAAATGATGTCAAGCATTTAGACAATTAAACAATTAGTTTCTGATAGGCTAATTGGAGTCAATTGGAGATGTACCTGTGGATGTATTTTAAGGCCTACCTTCAAACTCAGTGCCTCTTTGCTTGACATCATGGGAAAATCAAAAGAAATCAGCCAAGACAAGTCTGGTTCATCATTGGGAGCAATTTCCAAACACCTGAAGGTACCAAGTTCATCTGTACAAACAATAGTACGCATGTATAAACACCATGGGACCACGCAGACATCATACCACTCAGGAAGGAGACACGTTCTGTCTCCTAGAGATGAACGTATTTTTGTGCGAAAAGTGCAAATCAATCCCAGAACAACAGCAAAGGACCTTGTGAAGATGCTGGAGGAAACAGGTAGACAAGTATCTATATCCACAGTAAAACGAGCCCTATATCAACATAACCTGAAAGGCTGCTCAGCAAGGAAGAAACCACTGCTCCAAAACCACCATAAAAAAGCCAGACTACAGTTTGCAAGTGCACACTGGGACAAAGATCTTATTTTTGGAGAAATGTCCTCTGATCTGATGAAACAAAAATGTAACTGTTTGGCCATAATGACCATCATTATCTTTGGAGGAAAAAGGGTGAGGCTTGCAAGCCGAAGAACACCATCCCAACCATGAAGCATGGGGGTGGCAGCATCATGTTGTGGGGGTGCTTTCCTGCAGGAGGGACTGGTGCACTTCACAAAATAGATGGTATCATGAGGAAGGAAAATTATGGGGATATATTGAAGCAACATCTCAAGACATCAGCCAGGAAGTTAAAGCTCAGTTGAAATGGGTCTTCCAAATGGACAATGACCCCAAGCATACCTCCAGTGTTGTGGCAAAATGGCTTAAGGACAACAAAGTCATGGTACTGGAGTGGCCATCACAAATCCCTGACATCAATCTCATAGAAAATATGTGGGCAGAACTGAAAAAGTGTGTGCGAGCAAGGAGGCCTACAAACCTGACTCAGTTACACCAGTTCTGTCTGGAGGAATGGGACAAAATTCCAGCAACTTATTGTGAGAAGCTTGTGGAAGGATACCCAACATGTTTGACACAAGTTAAAGAATTTAAAGGCAATGCTACCAAATACTAACAAAGTGTATGTAAACTTCTGACTTCAACTGTATATCTAGTTTTTGGATATCAGAAAGATTTTGAATTAAAGCAATTGATTTTAATAATAGACCAACTTATCTCTGTGTAAAAATAAAATAATCACACTGACACCTTTCTAAGATTATGTTTTTTACCTGTGGTTTTACTCCAAAATTATAGATGAAAATTGTCATTTTGAGGCCCCTCAACAAAATAAAATTATGTATACACTACCGGTCAAAAGTTTTGAAACACTTGACTGAAATGTTTCAATCAGCACTGGTGCCCCCCAGGGATGTGTGCTCTCCCCACTACTCTTCTCCCTCTACACCAACGACTGCATCGCCAAGGACCCCTCTGTCAAGCTCCTGAAGTTTGCAGACGACACAACTGTCAACGACCTCATCCGAGATGACAATGAGTCTGCATACAGAAGGGAGGTTAAACAGCTGGCTGTCTGGTGCCGTCAAAACAACTCTGAGCTGAACACACCCAAAATGGTGGAGATGATTGTGGACTTTAGGAGGAACACTCCAACACTGTCCCCCCTCACCATTCTAAACAGCACTGTGGCAGCAGTGGAGTCATTCAGGTTCCTGGGCACTACCATCTCACAGGACCTGAAGCTCCTGTCACCAAGACAAATTCCTTGTATGTGTAAGCATACTAGGCAATAAAGCTCATTCTGATTCTGATTCTGAAATTGACTGACAGGCAGAGAATGTTTTTTTTTGGAAATGTTTTCTAAATGGCAAAAAGGTCCGGGCCTAGGGTTGCCGCCTGTCCTGTAGTTAAAGATGAAATGATGTGTCCTGTATCGAATTAGTACGGGATGCAATCCCGTATTTAAGCTGGTCAGATGGCATCATGGCGAAATCGTTTAAGAAGCACCACCCTAGCAGGGTAAAGGGAATTTTACTTCGATATTCGTTTAACTTTTTGCCTACGGTGAGTAAGGGACCATCTGAGAAGTCCACACATTGTGCTAAAACGTGCTAAAACTCTGGAGGGGGTGTGGTAAGGGACCATCTGAAAACATCATATAGCCTATTAGGCTGTAAATCAGTAAACATCAGCTGTAAGACAGCTGCATATCAGGAAATACACAAAATTAGTTTTATTTATGGGTGTGGTTGTGTGTAAACAGAAAGAGAGATATTGCAGTGCACCTGTTTGTTTTAAGTAGGCAGGAAGTGGGTTGATCATTTGTGTCTGGGCTTGTTTATAGAAGTCAACCTCTCTCTCTCTCTCTCTCTCTCTCTCTCTCTAAATGTGTGTCTGTCTCTCTCTCTATCTCTGTTTCTGCTTCAGCACCTGGACAGACAGGAGTGTTGGGTGTGTTGTGTCATTTTGGCTGCTGTTGGGCAGTAAATTAAAATGAGGTGCAATTTCCTCCAGTCTAATTAGCAGTAAATTGTCAGTGTCTGTTTAGCCAGTCTGCCCAAGGGGACATGAAGAGAGAGAGAGAGAGAGAGGGAGAGAGAGGGAGAGAGAGTTAGAGATTGACGTCATTTCATGAGTGAACAAATTGCTGATACTAATGACATTAACCCTCCTAGGCTGTTTGGTCATTTTAGACCGATTTTCATTTTTGTTTTTTAATAAAAAAATATCTCCTCAATCTAAGTGGTTCAAGACTTGATGACTTTATTCAGACTTGCGATCTAAACAAACAAACAAAAAATGATGTGCATTCGGTGAGTCTAAGTGGTCATAAAGAAAGTTAAACTTTGGCTGTTAGCGGTCAAAATTGACCGACCATAGGAAATGAATGGGAAAGACACTAACACAGAACAATTTATAAAATAAATGTGTCGATTACAATCTGTTTATCAGCCACAGTGCTGAACAAACACACACAGAGATGAAGGGGTGAGACTATAAATATACAGTGTGCAAAACATACACACCCCTACACATACTTACAAACACACACACACACACACACACACAGAGAAATGAATGGGTGAGACTATGATACAACCAGAATGTAGAACGCGCACACACAGTCACACACAATCTCACACAGTCTCTCTCTCACACACACCCACACACAAAAACACAAAGAGAGTGAGAGATTTGCTATGGTTTAAACTGTTCAAATATGACCATTTACAGTTTGCTACACATTTTTATGAATTTTTGAAAAGCGCTTATTCTATGTCTTCTCTTTGTAACACCAAATGTACAAATAGAATTACTACACAGCAGGTGGATGCATGAAAACACTGCAGTCATATAGCTGCCATTACTGTCACAACATACAGTAATAGTCATATGTTAACCAGATAACAACAATCAAGACTCATTCACATATTTTTTGCATGTTTAAACTTATAAAAGTGTATTTTGTTTACTGTAGTGAAGTTTCATAAATTTGCTTATTTGCATATGCAAATTATGGTGAAATTGAGAAATATATGTAAACAAGATCTAAATAACATAAAATACCAAAAGAAGTGTGTCATTTTATGATTACTACTTCAAGGAAGTTAGTGGTATAACATTAAATTAAAAAAGAAAAGAAAAAGGCAGCTTAGGAGGGTTAAGTAATCAGAAAATTATGTTTTCTCTCATTTTTGTATTGCTGTTTACATCATCGTTTTTGATCGCAGTATGTTGTATGATATATGAACAATATGCATAAATGTAACGGTGACACTTTACAATAAGGTTCCATTTGTTTACATTAGCTAACATGAACAAACAATGAACTATACTTTTACAGCATTTATTAATCTTGGTTAATGTTAATTTCAACATATACTAATACATTTTTTAAATCAAAACTTGTATTCATTAACATTACCATCTATGAACTAACATGAACTAACAATGAACAAATGTATTTCTATTAACTAACATAAAGATTACAAACGAATGGAACTTTATTGTAAAGTGTTTCTAATTTAACATACAGTATTTTATGTACAGGATATATATATATATGTTTTTATATTTTTGAAATGTGGGTGTTTCTTCAACTTCGAACACTTTTATGTTTTCTTTTTGTCAAATAAAGATCACATAAAAATATTTTGAAGCATATAAACATGCTTCCTCATTTTGGTAAATGTAAATGTTGTCTGAAAACATATTATTATAGGACAGCTTTTACTTGATTATTATTATTATTATTATTATTATTATTATTATTATTATTAAATTGACATCCTTTATTCTATAAAAGAATATAATTCTATATTATTTTTGTTTTCCTATGTAAAGTGCCTTGAGAAGCTACCATTCAAAAAACAAATAATAATAATAATAATAAAATATTATTCTTATTTGTTTATTTGTTTGTTTTATGTGTTTGTTTGCTTGTTTTAGCCTTCAGATCCAAACTTTCAATATTAAACTATGAAAATCCCTGATAAAAATACAAATTATTATTTAAAAATTTAGAAAATTATTTCTATCGAAAATTATGACTGTCCTACAGTTGTGGCATCATTTCCACCACACCAAACAAGTTTGACCCTAAAACCCTTTTTTTTTTTTTTTTTTTTTTTTTTTTTTAGTTATTGTAATCAAGTGGACAAGCTTGAAATGAAATATGAGACAAAACAAAGAAAAATCAAGGAAAATATCACTCTTGAGCAGAAGATTTTTATTGGGCGTCATTTATAATCAAGCTGTAATTGAGAAATTAAAAAGTGTGAAAATATTGTTTAATTGTGTATTTAGGATACATAAACTATTAGCTATGAAATTAATCTTAGCTAGACAAAGGAGTCTGACATTTTCTTTAAAAAAAAACATCAAATATGTCATTTCCATCAGTGTCATTTCCAGCACAGAATTCACAATGCAGAATTTGAGATGTGCTGGAAATGACACTGTTGGGAAGTTTTCTAAGACTTAGTCTTAGATAAAAAGATAAAAATACATTTACAATATGTGTTTGTGTCATTAAAATGCCCTTAATGCCAGAAAATATCATTTGTACATTATGTAAACTATAGAAGTCAATGGAAAGTCCCCAAACAAAGGTGTTTGTGTTTTTTCGTCCTTGGTATTTAGACAGTATCAGACATGTAACTGCTGGTTAGTTTAGTTGTAAGACTCTGACCGTGCACATGCTCTGACGGTTTTAGTACATTTGCGTGTGCAAGTTCACATGGTAAATCACTGTGTACTCTGTTCAGATGCATAAGTGGAACGCATCTGTCATGCGTTGGGCTGTGAAGGCTGTGAAATGTCCGCTGTCTGTTTTCTTTATTAAAGACAGAAAATAAGAATAAAAACAGCTTTCTCTTGGTCTCTGTCTTTCTCATTTAAGCAGTTCTGTGTGCATGTGTTGGTATGTAACTGTATGTGGTAACAGAGAAGTGGTTAGCTGTAGAATAACGCCTACATGAGTTGCATGTACGCTACATGGCCAATGTGAACACTCCCTTCTTAATAACACGTTTGGCTATTTCAGCTGCACCTATATCATGTGTAACAGGTGCATAAAATCAAGCAAACAAATGCAAACATTTTCAGTAGAATGGAACATAGCTCTCTCTTTCTTTCTTTCTAATAAGTCATAAACTTTTATATGGGCCAGGCAGCACAAATCTCAGAGGTCGTTACTGCATTGGAAGATGAAACGTGAAATCAGCGATTCGTTCACAATGACTTCACCTCCAGACTCATCACTGTCAGTGTTGAACATGGCTCTGATCAATAGACATACTTATCAATGTCATTGAGGGCAGGTAAAGATGTAATCAGGCCATCGTCAACTCTAGTGTGACCGACAGCAAAGCCAGCTTTTACAAGGGCACATTTTGACATTTTTAAACATTATAAGGTCCCTGATAAGACAGCTGATATTATCTCTTTGATGTTAGACCAGTGGAAATGATTTCCTCCCTTGACCTGAAATCTAAACAGTACTCCTGCATTGGCTTTCATTCATTGTAGCCCGGGTTCATTAGTTGCAATTAAGAGAGCGCAAGTCTGCTTTTCAGTCGATTTATGCCAAGACTATGCCAAGTTAAACTAGTTTTGGCCACGAGTCACAAAAAGGCACATTCAGACATTATATAGCAATATCAATCTCTGTCAAGTGCTACTTTTTCAAATGACTCATTAGGAAATAATTGCTTTGGAACAATACCGGCCCCATTGACAGCGTAAAGTGTTTTATGATGCAGAGAGAAAGTGTGCACAGGTGAAATCAATCTACTGTAACGCAAGAGTCTAGAGGAAGTGTTTTCAGTTTTTAACCTTTCTCTGTCACACTTTTGCTCTATTAGTGTTTCCAGTCCTTCAGTTGTTCGGGGTTTATGAAAGAGCATTCACACCTAACGCCGTGTGGCACACGCCTGTGGGCAGTGAGTTTCTAACCAATGATCTAAGATACAAGAAAGGCTTCCCCCCATTCAGACTTCATACGGCATTAATAAGAGGTTCATCCCACCTTCTGCTGCTACTTTAGGAAATATCCTCTCTCATTTGGAGACGGTCTACTTAAGTTCCAACATAAGCTTCTCTTTGTTTGAGATTGTTGGTGTCACCAGTGATTTACCCACATGTGCTGTGGATTTTGAGCTCCACAATCTGCTAAATAAAAGGGTTTGATATATTTGGGTGTGGACATATAGAACGTCTCATTATAATATTTTTCTCACTCTCACAAGTGAGACTAGTAATGACACTGATGGAAATTACATTTTTAACATTTTTGAAATGAAGTTGTCGGATTTGTCTTGCTAAAGCTAACTTCACAGCTAACATTATAAGTATCCTAAATACACACAATTAAATGAATACTTTTTGCATAATTTGGCAAATTTACAGCTTGATTTGGAATGGAAAAATATAAATATATTGTGAAAAAGAAATAAAAATGATTTTTCTTTGTTTTGTCTCATATTTCATCTCAAGCATGCTCTTTACTGACACATTGTCCACTTGGTTAACAAGTATACTAACTTTTGAACAAACTTTATTAGGGTCAAAATAAATATGGGAATTACACTAAAAATGTGGGACAGTTTTAGTGTAAGTATTAGTATAGTAAGTAAGTAAAAAGTATTTTTTGAAAAATTGATAGAAATAATGTTCACAGAATAAATATTGAAAAGGTTCATGTTCATTTCCACTCTATGTTTAGATTATCAGGTTAAAATTTGTACTGTATTTTTATAATGGATTTTCATAGTTGTCTGGGACAAAGATAAATCAGTCAAACCTACCAAAAAAAAAAAAAAAGTGTCAGTGAAGTTCATTTTAACGCTCACCACTACTACTACTACTAATAATAATTTTATTTAAAAATTCCATAAAATTTAAAAGAGTTATCTTTCACAAAACAAAATAAAAAACTAAATATTTTACATTTTATTAATTAAAATTAGTTAAAAATTATTTAACTATGTTTTTTAATTAAATTTAAATGTGTAAATCTTACACAAATAGGCTAATATATATATATATATATATATATATATATACATATATACAGGGTTGTGAGGGTTACTTTTGAAATGTATTCCACTACATGTAATTTGTAATGTATTCTGTTAGATTACTCAAGGTCAGTAATGTAATCTAAATACTTTGGATTACTTCTTCAGCACTGGTAGATTTTTTCACTTGTTTTGACTATAAAAACTCTGCCAGTACAGTAAGACAAAATACACATGTTAAAAATACATTCTCTGAAAAACCTAAATATCTTATGCAGTGTTGTTTCTAAAACAAGATAAATCAAATTGATCTTGTTTTAAGGATTTTAGATATTTTTACAGGAAAACAATACAAAAATTATTATCAAGAATATGATTTTTGCCCTAATATCAAAGAGCTTACTAGAAAAAAAGAAATTATGATCCAATGTGAATTTTCCTGATAAATAAATATGATCGTGTCTGGTAACACGTGCATGTAAAATGGCTAGAAATAGCATTTTATCTTAGCATAAAGCTGACAATTTACACAAGGTTTATTTCTATTTCTTCTGCTCCAAACTTACTTCAAACTTACTGCTCTGTCTGCTCGTATGAATGTAACACATCATAAGAAAGTGTTTCACCGCTGTTCAAATGCACTTTGGATCGCATCATTTATATGTATAAATGTTTTCCATCTGAAAGGACTAAATATTAAATAAACAAATGACAATAAAATGCCAAATCTTTTCATTTGAATAAAAATCAATCTCTTGGGACATGAAAGTGCCTGAAGTTTACATATAAGAAATCCAATCGCTGATTGAAATTTTTTTTTTATGTTTTGCATAAAGCACTTTGGTTTTTCTTATGATTGTCATAGCTTCTGAATCATTCTCCAGGTGGAACATACAATTAAACATCATGTTCTCTAGTGTCTTCTAGTGAACTGTTTGACTGCACTCTGTGCTGAACTCTTCGATAAATGACTTTTAGATATTTCTGTTGCACGTGTCAAAGCTGTGGATGCTGTTATGGGGGAAATTGAAGCCAGAGTCACAAGCTTTATAAATTTGGTGAAGTTTTTTGTTATGTCTGTTTTGTGGAGGTGTAACCTTACAGGCAGGCCAATGGTTTGGAGTCACTCACTTTCTGTCCACCCCTGTTTCTAGTATTTTGTTAAATGATCTCAGCCAGTCTTGACCAGCCCTTCTGGAGTCTTTTCCACAGAACGTCTTCATACAGCCAGTGAAGTGGTGTCAGGATGTCCACAACTTTTATTGTCAATTAGTCACCCCCTTGTCTCTTACAGCATACAGGCCCGCTTAGTAGAATTAATTCTATTGAGTTCTATTCTAGTATTATTCTTGACTTTACGTAAAACTTTAGTAGTAGTTCTAGCTCTAAAATCTGATTGGATGAGCCCCATTTGAAGCTGTAAACTATTTTACTTGGCAATAACTTTATTTTTTTTATGATTATTGTCATGAATAAATCTCATTATTTTTTCAACATTGGTATCATAATTTCTGGTGTCACCGTTGTGCATAACAGCTCTTCTTAACCATGGTAAAATCACTCTAATGCACTCTAATATAGGTTTACTATTACAATCAATTTATTTATTCATTAATATATTTGGATGGTTTTATTGTGTTTTGAGGATTTGTTTATGAAGGCGATGATGTCCCAAAATGCTCAAAACTGGTTAAAGACAAGCTTTTCTTAGGGGCAGTGTATTTATGAATAATTTGGATTTTGACATCGAGTTGGCCTTGCATATGCTGACTGGATGATGGATGGCTTTCAGAGGCTGGTGGTTACATATGGACAGAAAACTGAAAGTGCTTATATATCCAGTTCATATAAGAGCAAACTGGGAAATTGCTGGTATTTCTCCCTTCTCACCTTCTCTCAGACCAAGCGATGGCAAGGGAAATGGGATGTATGCCAAAATAGTGTGCCTGTTCCAAGCCCATTTTTGCTTGAGCCTAAATACATATATTTGGCATTATATACTATTCTGTTTGTTTTGCCTGTCTGTGTCTGTATGTTAAGTGGTTCAAGCTGAATTGAGCTACAGGTAGAGCTGGAGTTTCTCAATTTCGGAAATTTGCATCATAATTGGGTTTATTTCGTTTAAGTATGGTTAACTACTGTAATGCAGATTTAATTTGGTGCATAGGTGAAATATTCATGCATGAAAGAGATGGTTATGAATTTAAAGTAGTAGTTCACCCAAAAATGAAAATGCCATCATCATTGTAACGGATTCACATGATGAGCAAGGAGGAGGCGGGAACTGGCTGAACAGTCAACAAACTTTTAATAAACAAATGAACAAAACACAACATAAAACTGCTTTCCAGCATAACATAAAACACACACACAAGACTGCTGCGCGCATCTCTCTCTCTCTCGAACTGGCGTCCCCGGATCCTCTTTCTCCCTCTCCTGGCTGACTGGTCTGATTCAGCGCCGGGTGTCCATCGTTACGGCCCGGCCATGCCCTCCTACTCGTCACATACCCTCAACGCCCAATTCAGGCTGGGGAAACCTCCGGCCTGACTTAAACCCACCATCCCTTCCTGGAGGGGAGGTGTTGCCCTTTTAGCTGTCCTTCCAGCGACCGGTCTTCCCCGCCTCCTGGGAATCTGAGTAGGATGAGGGGAGGGGGAGGGGAGAGAGAAAGAGTGAGCAGGAGAGACAGAGAGAGAGAGAAAGAGAACTAGCTCACCGGTCTTCGAACACACTGTCGACTGGTCATCAGCCAGCTATGCAGTGGTCCTCCGCGATGCCAGGTGATGGCACTGGGCCTTGCCTCCTGGTGGCTGGCAGCGGGCTCCTCCACCTCCTGGCAGATGTCAGCAGCTCCTCCACCTCCTGGCAGATGTCAGCGGCTCCTCCACCTCCTGGCAGATGTCAGCGGCTCCTCCACCTCCTGGTGGCTGGCAATGGCACCTCTGCTTCCTGGAGGATGGCAGCGGGCTCCTCCGCCTTCTGGCAAACCACTCCAGTACCACCAGACCATACCTCCTCGGCATCGCGACCCTCCATCAGAGGCGAGGGCTCTCCGACAGCGCATCCCTCCTCCTTCCCAGGTTTTGGTACCAGTGTAATGGATTCACATGATGGGCAAGGAGGAGGCGGGAACCAGCTGAACAGTCAATGAAAACTGTTAATAAACAAATGAACAACACACAACATAAAACTACTTTCCAGCATAACATAAAGTGCACACACACACACGAGACTGCTGCGTGCATCTCACTCTCTCTCGAACTGGCGTCCCCGGCTCCTCTTTATCCATCTCCCGTCTGATTGGGCTGATTCAGCACTGGATGTCCATCGTTATGGCCCAGCCACGCCCTCCTCCTCGTCACAATCATTTATGTACTCACCCTCAAATCATTCCAATTCTGTTTGCAGACAGTTTTTAAAGAAATTTTACAGAGCTCTTAAAATGACCGAAGTGACCACATACTGAATGTCAAGCTCCAAAAAGGACAAAAAGCATTGTTTAAAGGACCATTAAAGTAATCCATACAATACCATGTTCCAAATCTTCTCAAGCCATGTACGATAGCTTTGGAGCTGATTCACACACCAATGACAGCAGAGCTGCCATGCAAGGTGCTAGCCTGCCATTGGGAGCAATTTGGGGTTCAGTGTCTTGCCCAAGGACACTTCAGCATGTGGAGTCATGTGGGCTGGGAACTGAACCACTAACCCTGCGATTAGTGGACAACCTGCTCTACCACCTGAGCCACAGCTGCCAAAATCTTTCTTCAGAAAAAGTATTATCAGCTGGGTTTGGTTTGCCATTGTAATGGCCAGCTGATAAGATGCAGCTGAATTTGAGAACAGCAAAATATAAACCACATACACGTTTAAAACGAGTGTGAACAAATCAACTTTTTTGGTTGAACTATCCATTTAATGCAGCAGTGTTTCAGAGGTACATTGAAGTTTCAGTTCCAAAAATGTTTTTCTAAATGAGCTAGTGCCCAGGAAGTCATATAAACTCATGGCTCATATGACAACTAGGATTCTGAGTAGGCTTATTCTAGGTGTAAGGCCATAACCATGTCTTGAACATTAGGGGGGACCAAACCATTTTGGGGGTGGGGGGGGTTGCGGGTGTTGAGGCCACACATATAATTGTCCTCTTTGGTCCTTTAAAAGAGTAAAGGCTCTGAATGCAATACCTTTCTGAATAAAGACTTTAAATGTGATAAAGGCCCAAAATTGGATAATTTTTGGTTTTAAAATATATTTGTTTTCTTTCACACAGAAGTCCACACAGTACAAGACAAACACTGTGTCTACATTGCTAGCAATTTGCCTGTTTTAGTCATCTTTTCTTTCTTTTTTTGTGCTGTATCAAAGAAAAGATGAATATAATTTGTATTTCTTTTCATCACTGATGTATGTGTAAAATGACATGACTGTGTCAGCTGGCTAGCAAAAAGAAAATACACGAAATTATTTACTGCCATCAAGTTGTCCCTCTTTGTGTTTTTTTTTCCCCCAGTAGAATCTTAACACAATATTTTCTTATGCTGCTCTTTTCCATACAAAAACACTTCATACTGACCACTGCTGTCAAGGTCCAAAGAAAAATAAATAAATATTAATATACCAACAAAGTAGTCCATACATCACAAAGCTGTTGTGTGACCCCAGAAAGAATATAATGCATGTGTCAAATGGACTCAGGGGTGGACTGAGAAGAGAAATCAGCCCTGCATATTAAATAAAAAAACCTCCCAAAAGGGTTATTTCGCAATCCCCTTCAGCATATTGCAGCGCTGTTTTGAGGCCCGTTCTGCCCCATTTCGTGGCCGGCCCACCGGGAAAAATCCTGGTTCTCCCCATGGCCAGTTAGCCCCTGTATGGACTACTGTTATGATGTCTTTTACTGTTATGAGTAAAAGAAAATTTTCCATTTTTAGGTGAACTACTCCTTTAACTGATGGCTCAACCTCAAAATAAAATGGTCTCTTTTAAAAGAAGACTCTTAGGAGATGCTGTACAAAATTCAGAATTAATTAAAGACATAAAGAAATTATTTAGAAAATCTTAAATTGATTTTAAATTATTACCTAATAATATTTCCATGAAAAATATATGATACTGTCCTTGCCACAACCTAAAACTCAAGCCACAAGTCACAGATCTTACCATGTTCTAGTTTTAATCTGAGGGTGAAAACACTCTACTTACACAATATCAAGTGAAGTTTCTAAAAAGGTACTTCAGAAACTTACCAGATGACCACATTCATTCAATTCCTTTACAATATACACATATCGCTCTTTGTCTTAAGCCTGATTCGCTGAAAACGGCTCCGTTAATGTTTCCACATTCACAATTGTTAATGACATACGAATCACATACTGTACATGACAAATGGTGAATAGTTTGCACCATTGGAAATTACTGCTGGTCTGTACAACATTTTAGTCATAAAATAGTGGGGAAATATTGCATGCTTAGTTATATACTGACATCTTACATGACACTAACACTCTTATCATGAACTGCTGACACTGATGTGTGCATGCTGTGCTGGAATAATCCACAAGGTTCCCGCTCAGCTTCTTAAATTTGAGTCCCGCCTTCATCTGATTGATCTCAAATGACAATGACGAGCGGTGTTAGACTACTGAGCATGCTAAAAATTAAACTTTTTTAAAACATTATGTTATTCCTGCAACAACATAATGACAATTAAACAGTGGTGCATAATGAACTGCAGCAGAACAGCAACAAGGATATCAATTATTGGGGGGGACAATCTGGCCATATCTGATTATTGGGGGTACTATTTGGCAATGAAGCATGTCAGGGAACGCACATCTGCATCAGGTAGACAGAGTGCAGCGAGATGAGACACTGCAATAACTGTAAAATCTCTATTTGAACAGTGATTAGAGAGCCAATATCATGGGTGTAAATGTGGATTTATTCAGCACACAAGTCCGTTCCTTTATGTGTTTCTGTGTTTTAATAGCTAAATAAACTGAAGGGCATTATCATCCATTTCATTGGGTGTAACTACTGTGCGAAGATAAAAATCAAAAGCTATATATGTTTAATATAGGCAAAAATGAGATGTGATAAAGCCCTGCTGAAAGAAGAAAGAAAGAAGAACAGGTGTTTTGCTTGTCTTAGTTGGTTTAACCCTCATGTGGTGCTCGGGTCATTTTTGACCAATTTTGATTTTGTTTCTTTAATAAAAATGATATCCTTCATCTCAGTGGACGAAGGCTTGATAACTTTTCCTACATTTGCAATCTGAACACAAAAATACAAACAAAATACCTGATTTGATGCGGTTAGGCAGCGTGACAAAAAAAAAGTAACACTCGTGGTGTTCTGTTATTTTTTTCTTTTTATACCCTTTTTATCCCAATTTGGAATGCCCATTTCCCACTACTTAGTAGGTCCGCGTGGTGGCGCGGTTACTCACCTCAATCCAGGTGGCGGAGGACAAGTCAATCCGTGCATCTTATCACGTTACTCGTTGTGCATGACACGCGGAGATTCACAGCATGTGGAGGCTCATGCTACTCTCCGAGATCCACGCATAACTTACCACACGCCCCACTGAGAGCGAGAACCACTAATCGCGACCACGAGGAGGTTACCCCATGTGACTCTACCCTCCCTAGCAACCGGACCAATTTGGTTGCTTAGGAGATCTGGCTGGAGTCACTCAGCACACCCTGAATTCGAACTCGTGACTCCAGGAGTGGTAGTCAGCGTCAATATTCACTGAGCTACCCAGGCCCCCGTTCCGGGTCATTTTTGACCGACTATAGCAAAATGAATGGGAATGACTAAAAAGCACACAAAAAAATTATTTGTCAAATAAAATACATAAATCAGCTACAATGCAGAACAAACACACACAGAAATTAAGGGGTATCAGAGGGCAGCATTCTGACCCCAATGCATGACACATTTGGTTTTTTCTTCATGTATGAACTTGAAGAATGTATTAAGTGAAGGTATAAACTATATAAACTATATAAAATATAAACATGTATGTTCGGGTCATTTTCTCCCGAGAACACCACAAGTGTGACTCACAAACGAACACCACCCAGTGGTTAAGCTGGTCTCCCGGCCTGAATAAGCAGGTTTCCAGCTAGTTGGCCAGTAGGTTTCATAGTCTGACCAGCTGACAAATACTTGAAAACCCTAAATCAGTTCAGGCTGGTTAAAGCCTTTTGTATCAGCAGGGAGTTCAAAGGTTACTTCACTAACACCAACACACATATACACTCACACACTTTCACTTGTGTGAAAATCAAAGCAAAATGGCCAAAAGGAACATCACCTGATTTGAAGCACATGTGCAGCTTCTGTGCAATTTGCAGCTGTGTTAAAGGTCAGAATTGCAAGGTCTTTGTTTCGCCGATAGCATTTTAAAGAAGGGCGGGTCGTCCTCTGCATGTTGGAAAGGTGCGCACATTGTACAGAGTAATTTATTCATGGCTTTGTGGTTTTTGACGTTTTTTGCCATCTATTTTTTATTGTGAGAGAGAAACTGACTCACACTGTGTGGTGTTCTTATCCATTAATACTGCATGCCAGTCTCAGCCACGATACTACCATGAAATGTTTATAGGGAAACGAATTGTTCCTGGTTAGGGTACATTGTCGACACTCAGAAGAGTGATGGTTTGTGTCTGGGACACTAGGGGACATTCCAAAATTAGGCCACTCCCCTTTACCCCAGTTTCTGCTGTCTCTTAACTGCTCCTGTATCCATGTCCTGCTTTGTTTCAAAATAAATGACATTGTTTTATAGAACAGTTTTTGATCATTTCAGATCAAAGCATGTCATGATTTAATTCTGATGATAAACAGGTTCATATTTTAAAAAACAGACTTTTTCTTTTCTTTTTATAAAGTCCACTAATTACAACAAAACTGATAATGTGTATCTTTAACTGCACATTTTCATATCAACAACCATCCAGTAATTACTCAGATTTTAGTAACGCAGGACACAGTAACAATTCTTGATTCATTTCAATTCTGACATGATGAAACGAATGACTTGCAGTTCATTCACTAAAAAGAAATGGCCAATAGGAGTCATGTTGCATAAGTTCAGAAGGCAGCACTATGTTTTGCCAGCTCATAAGAGTCATAGATTCAAAAGAATCAACTCAAAAGAGCCATTCATTCGGGAATTGGACTACACTGGTCACATTGTGTGTTTCATGCTGTTGATTCAAAAGAATAGGCTCATAATGACATTTTTTAAATATAATTAATATATTCAGTGTTATATATATATATATATATAAATAATGAAACTAGTTCTCAGGTCTAGAAAATGAAAAAAGTTTTTATTTTTATTTATGACAACATTAAGTGGACAGATTAAGAGTGATGATATTTTTGTTTTGAAATAATAATAATAATAATAATAATAATAATAATAACTATTATTATTATTATTATTATAATGATAAAGAAACAAAGATTTTTTATTCTTTCTGATAATTCATATATTAAAGAGTTATGGTAGGCCCTAATTCTTAACCCTTAAGTAACAGATCATTAAAGCTTTTGTGCTGTCAGCATATGGAAGGCCAAATTATCTTTTAATGTTCCCAGTCGTCACAATTGCATTTTTACTACTAAGAATTTCAATAGACCTTTTTCACAGACTGTGATGACACGTTTCCTGCCTTATTTAGCAGCTTAAATCTAGCTAACTTTTTAATATGATAATTTCTTTTAAATATTGAGTGTAAGTTTATAACATTATGCTTTGTGTTATACATGTGGAATTAGTTTTAAAAATGAATTACCACAGCTGCGAGGAGGTTTCGATTACAGCTGCTGAGAGAGTGACAGTAAATTTGTCATCTTCTCCCATCTGACTGTCTTAATCCACCACTCTCTATTTTATTTTATTTTATTTTTTCTCCTGGAAAGTCATTCAAACGTAATAGTGGATTTTTTATTACGGTCTATTACAGAGCTCTACAATTGATTATTTGTCCCCCTCAATGTATATTGTGGTAACGGCCCTGGTAAGAATCTATTTGCAGAGCTCTGTAATTGGAATTCTTACTAGTAAAAAAAAAATAAAATAAAAAAAATCATTATAGAGCTCTCTAATTAAAATATTACTAGTGCAAATACAATTACAACGTGTAACGCTCTATGCATTAAAAGCAAAATCGGCTTGCCATAGTCAGTGAGCGTCTTTGTTTAGAGAAAGACACAGAGAACAGGGGCCAGTTCCCTTTGCAAAAAAGTACCATGGTATGACTGTGGTTTTCTGGCATAGAATCATGGTAATACCATGTTTTTGGACACTACCATAATACATTTTACCATGGCACTCTTTGAAGTATTTTGGAGATTCATGGTATGAATATGGTAATCATATAGTGTCATGGTGCTTGATGCCATCACAGTACCATGATACTGCCACAGTAGGTCTTTTTATGCAAAGGAGCAGGTTGAGTCACTATTTATTTATTTAATTCTGAGAATGCCTCTAAATCCACAGCTGGGTTCCATCAGTCAGGGAGAAACACTGTGTTCACAGGTAAGCTTGTGTATCTGTACCCATAGCAGTGAGCAGCCTAATATCTGTGGCTGTGAGGACTTGGAAACTTCACATGCCATCTCACATTACTGTTATCAGAACAGGTAAAATATAATTCCCCACTTCCTCTCTCATCATGGCTCACAGCCAAAACACTGACACTTTCCTAAGCACCTTTTCACAGAGACATCCTACTAGGACTGTAGCACAAAAATAAATAAATAAAATAAAATAAAAAAAGTTAATACATTTGTCTTGATATGTTTTGATCATATTCAGAGCATATCTGGACTTTTATGTATTTGCTCAGGAATAATTAGAGGAATCATCATTTTTACCAAAGAGCCATTGAAGTAGACTCAAAAATGTTTAATGCAAGAAGACAAATGCAGTAAAAATCTAGTTAAAAACAATCAAGGAAATGTTTTCCACACTGTATTGTGGAAGAATGTATTTAAATACTCCAATATATAACATCGCATAGTCAAAAACAGTGTCATCCTACATACATTTTTTCTAAAACTTATATAAATGTTATGAACATCTTAATACATGAAAAATGCAAGTGGTGACTTCTGTGAGCATTTTTGAGCGATGACGTGAACAGTTTTGAATCGATTCTAACACACCTGTCACATGTTCCACAATGATGTGACTTTCTCCTGACAGGAGGGACAAACTGTAGCACAAATGGCTGAGCTAAACACCCTCAATTATGGGATTATTTTCCCAGAGTGTTTAAACAGATGAGGACCTCAATGCTTCACCCAAGCGGTCGATAGTGGGTGGAGGTCGAGTGGCGTCCGGGAAGGGTGGAGGAAGTTTGAAAGGTTCTAGAGAGAGCGATGGCAGAATGGAAGAGATGTTGGCATCAGAGTGGGTGTGGGCATGTCTTTGTGTCTTTGTCAAGTGGGGTATTCTGTGTTGGCTGATGGGAGTGTTTGTATTGTATTGATAAGTGCTGAGTGGGATCTGCATGTTTCCTGTGGTTTCAGTGTACATGTCTGTATGTGACTCAAGAACCACTCCAAACAATGCAATTGGTTGTACTGATTCAGAGCGATTTGCAAACAAATAGTAAATTTGCCAACCTATCATCAAAAAATCCTATGGGAATGCTAATGGAATTTATTTTGTAATTTGGAAGCAATCCTAAAAGTATCAAATATGAATTCTTTCAGAATCCCAACCACACTAATCTGCTTTCCAAAATGCCATCGTTTTCCAAAACATGTGGTAATGCAGAGCATTTTCGAAATGCAAAAATTTTTAATAGAGGAAAATGTTTGTTACATGTGGATTTGAGGAGTAAGTGTAGCATATCAATACGTTTAAGTCCATACTAAATAGTTTTCATTTGAAATCTCGTCTGCTCGCTCACATGTGAAATTTCAAGCCAATCGGCTCACATGGTGCTGATAGGTCCTTTGACGTGTAGTCTGGTAATGAATCAACTACGTACTCTCTCATTGCCTAACATTTAAATTTGCTCAGTTTGCACGTAATCTGGTTTCACTGTTATTATGTTATTATTCACTGCTATTTGCTCAGGTGGTTGCTGGGGCTTTTTCTTCTATCAGCTTGCACAGCAAGGTCTACTTTTGGTCATGACACACAGAAGCATGTCTTTATCAAGGTAAGCCGTTGCCAAATCAGGCACTGGCACACATCACTATCTTAGTTCATTAATATAAATAAAACCACACATAGCTAGTCTAAGTAACTAGTTAAATAAGATCTGGGCTTTCATGTTCCAGTACACATTATGAGTCAGGTCACTAGCTGTTTAAGCCATTCAGCCAAGCCGGCCCAGGCACAAATAGAGATTTAGTTAATTAGTGTTATGCCATTCGGCCAAGCAGGCCAGGGCACACCTAGCTAGCATTCACTCAGTACACATGGCTATTCGGAGCAGCAGCAGTACACAAGACTTGGTGGTAGATGTGTTTGTTTTGTATTATGCATTTGTACAGCTTCCCTGCTTTGTTGGGAGATTGTATTCATGTCTAATTGTGCAGCAGCATTTCATACATGCTTGATGCAGCATGTCTTGCATTTTGTCTAATTGTCCAGCAACAGCAGTAAAAGCATGTACTCATGCTTATATCAGTATATCTGTGTAAGTTTCCGTACTTAATCTGCAGCAGCAGTGTAGCAGATCTAGTCCGCCAAGACCAATATCCTATCAATATGTCATACCCACATTAACATGCTAAAACTTTCAGAGAGTTGACTGAACTGAATTAAAAGAATGGTTTATTTACAGATTGGACATCATCACCACTCTTAGGCCACATCCGCACTAATCCACGCCTTCTTTGACCTGGGAGGAGACAGGAGGGTGAAAAAAAACAAACGAGGGAAAGGCCAACCCAGAGCGACAGCGAGAGAGGGAGAGAGGAGAGAGAGAAAAAGAAACTCACTCACCGGTTCTCTGATGCACCGTTGCATGGTCCTCGATCACTCCTCCACCCTCTCAGGCAGACGACAGACGCTCCTCCACGGGCGAACCGGAGTCAAACCTCAGACTTCCCAGCGGACAGAAGGCCCCCCGCGTTTCTGGCGGACCGTGGGGACACTCCTCCACCCCTGGAGCGGCCCTACCGCTCCAGGCGGTCAGGGAGTCGATTTCCTCCTCCCCTTGCGGACGGCGGTCTTCCCTCGACCCCTCCGCGTTTCTGGCGGACGGCAGGGCACTCTTCCGCCTCTGGCAGCAGCTCCAGGCAGTCAGGGAGTCCAGTCCCCACTCACCTCACGGACGGCGGCCGTTCCCCACGTCCGGACGGTCGGGCTACTCCGTCCCCCGGCGGATGGCAGTGGCGCTCTCCAGGGTGGATGGCAGTGTCGAAGACTCTACGACGGGCATCCTCCTCCCTCCCGGGTTTCAGCACCAATGTAAAGGGGTTATAAGGGAAAGGAGGAGGTGAGAACCAGCTTGACAATATAAATAAAGTTTAATGATAAACAAAAACACACAAACATAAACACATACAGGGCAGCTGCCTGTAGTTATCTCTCTCTCAAACTGCCCTCTCTGGTCGCCTTTATCCCTCGCTCGCCTCATCAGGCTGATTGGGGTCTGGGCGTTCAGCATTCCGGCCCGGTCCCGCCCTCCTCCGCGGTACACTTATTTTTCATTTGGTAGCGCTGGTGGCATGGAAATGAAACACTTCAGATTTAGGTGGGCTACTTGTTGGTTTTGCTAATTTAGAGCTTTGTTGTATTGTAACATTGTCGCCACCTTATTCCATTAACAAAATGATTGTTAAATGTGCCAGACAATTAGATGAAATGGTTTCATGACTCAAGTTCCAAGTTCCACAACTTGGCTATCTTGACTTGTGGATTGGTCAGACTTGCTGAAACTGACCGGATTACTTCACAAACACAGTAAGCAATAAACAAACAGTCTTCCAGCTGAAGGATTTTCTCTAGCATAAACAGACAAGCCCTTGAGATGATCAATTTCAATATCCTTAAGTGTATTTGAGACGGACTTAGTTCTGGCTCCTCCACACTTCTCCAAATGACTTTATTTACTGAGAGGATGACAAACCTTTAGACAATAACATATCAATAAATACACACTTATGCATCACAAAATATTATTATTTTCTCTGGAGCCTGCACACACACTCTATTGTGTTGTAAGCAGTTCGTTTTCAATATACACAAGTATGGTAAATGTCAACTTCTCACCCACTCATAGCAATATAAATATGTTTTGACTGATTTATGTGCATATGGCTTTATTTGTTCCTTTTTAAATGTTGCAATTCAAATGAGAGCTGTACAGATTTAAAGTTTTAATATAGTGACCTGCAAGTAAGTCCTTTCATAATGTTCCAGATTGATCTTGGAAAATGGGGACCTCCATTCATATATGTATGAATTTCTTCAGCTAATACTAAAGGTCAATGCAATCCTTCAAGTCTCCTTCATGTCTTCAGGAGACTTTTCCTTCCTTTCTGATACTGAGATTGTACCCTGGGCCACTGGTCATCTGATTACAATGTGAGATTTGTTTGAAGAGATCAGAACAGTATGATGCCACACTTTATATGAGTGAGTCGCATTGAGTTATGCAATAGTTTGAGCGTGGAGTCAAGCAGGAATAGGATGCAGCATATTGCTTTATTTAGGCAGCATAATGGGATATTCTGGAGGTTAAAGTGAAGAAGAAACTAAGATGGATTTGTGCCTGAAAGAAGAGAATAGAAAATAATTCAGCACCATGTCAGCCACCAATGCATAAATCTGATATATGGTAATATATGTAAAACGCATATAATACTGTATTTAATATGCACGTGCATGTTTGGTCACATACTTCTATGCAACATATCTTAATCTTAACCTGAACTAAGATTAATAAATGCTTAATAAGTATTGCTCATTGTTAGATAATGTTAACTAATGTTGTAAACTAATGTTAACAAATGGAAACTTATTTTAAAGTGTTACCGAGATTTAGTTTTTGTTCTTGTTGTCAATATGAAGTGAAGTGAAGTAGATAACTGTATAAAAGTGAGACTTGGTCCATTTTAGCATTGAATAAACTGTGATAATAAAGAGTTTAAAGAAGGACAAGTAAGAACTGTAGATTAAAGAAATGTTCCAGGTTCAGTACAAGTTAAGCTAAACTATTAGCGTCAATCACTTCCATTGTAAGTGTCTAATTGTTTTTTTAGAGGGTCTAAATTAAAGTCTAAATGGTTTTCTGTGATAATCAACATTATGTTACAAATGCTTTCGACTGAGCTTAGCTTAACACGGAACATTCCTTTAACAAATATTTCAATAAGCATGTAAATAAACATCCTTTTTAGAATGATTCAAACCCATTCATTACTTAATTCTATAGTTTAGCAGTTGATGTGTCTATTTTAGGTGTAAAGTTCAATTTCCCGGGTTTGTGTTTCTCACTAGCAGCAGACATCAATTAGACTAAGACTGTCGGTGGGGAATTCACTGTACTAGAAGGATACTTTAATGAAATATGAACAGCACTTGAACTAACTTGGCAGACTGCCTCTCTCGCTCTGCATGCCAGCCTCATTATTTACCCATTACCAGAGTCTCTGTCCAAACCTTTATACAGCAGGCAAGCGCTTGCTACTTTAATATGACTCCACATTAATTTGGATAAACTGGGTTTTGTCTCTTCAGCCTAAGATTACATCTGCAGCTCTGGTATTTTCTCTTTGTGAAACACTGAGTTTGATTTTTTTTTTTTTTTTCTAAAACAATGTGTTGTGATATACAACACATTGAGAGCGGAATTTCCCTGCTAGCATTCAAAAATGGTGTCAAAGCCAGGGTGCTAGACGAATCATACCCTATCTTATCACAACCAATACATTTTTTTATTTTATTTTATTTTTTTGTATTCAAAGTTATCATTAATAATAAACATGAACACAATCATGATTGCACATTCAATAAGAGACCCTAAAAATAACTTAATGCATTTAATAGAAATACATATACAATAAATGAATGTAATGTTAGTGAGTTGGGACTGTGTTTCTAATGGAAATAGTGGATTTTTTTGTTTTTTTATGTTTTAAATGTTGATTCGACCCTAGAACGCATTTGTGTGTCAAAAATGTCTCAGCGTCTAGTTTTAAAGACATATTTTTTTACATAAAGTGGTCTTTTCCTCAATTAAGGTGTCATCACATGAACTTACATTTGTAAAATGTAGGTGAATATTTTTTATGTTTTATTATACGATAATTTCCATGACAACCCCTAGAATGCATATGTGTTTCAGTGGTATTCAATGCATTTAAAACAGGTATTATTATTATTTTATTTTTATTTTTTTAACACATTGACTTATTGTACAATAATATAGAACTATTATTTCATATTATTATCCACTTTAACACATGGGGGGGACATGTGATCCTAGTGTGGTATAGAGTTGTTGGGACATTTCATATTTTACCACCAAACATGGATAGCATATTTCTGCTATACAGGCTTTTTTAGACTCTCACCCAAAAGTGTATACTTCATCCAACATGGTCACACGGGAAGTCAGCATGCTGTTTCCGAAAATTCCGGTACCCTAGGATCGTCAATAGTATGCTGACTCACTGACATGCCCTATCTCCCATCGAACATATTTGGAACGCCTCAACAACAATTACTTTCCTTCATGGCTCGACTGGTAGCATGTTGTGCCAGTTGCATGGGAGACTACAGTTCAATCCCCAATCAAATGAGGAAGAAATCACATTTGTATAAACAATCATGAACATCATAAAGAGGTTGCATTTTTGTCCCTAACATTGCATTTTGTCTCTACTAATTGTTAAGGTTAGATTTGTGTGGTTGGGGGGTAGATTAAATAAAATAAGCATTTCTCTTCACTGTTTTACATCCTGTTCAGCTGAAAACAATTCTTTTTACAACTGGCTTCTGTTGAACTCTCCTGGACATAAATGGATGTCACACTTGTCTATATGCTCTGAAACACTTACCGCTTTAGCCTCTGGAGGCAGTGTTTTCAAATTTGGTCAACATATACCAATTTCGGCTAAAGAAAAATCGGCACACGCTTGCCGAATTTTATGTGAGATCAGGCTGATTTTTCAATGTATCTGAAAGTCTTCAGAATTGAATAAAATATATATAAACTATTAAAAATGTAAATTACATTTAATTTAACTTGTAAAAATATGTTTTTTTTTTCTCCCCAATTTGGCATGCCCAATTCCAAATGCGCTCTAAATCCTCGTGGTGGCATGTTGGTGTGTTGGGTGGCGGAGGATGAATCTCAGTTGCCTCTGCGTCTGAGACCGTCAATCCGCGCATCTTATAACAAGTGCGTTACTGCAGAGACAGCGAGCATGTGGAGGCTTCACGCTATTCTCTGTGGCATCCACGCACAACTCACCATGCGCCCCACCGAGAGCGAGAACCACATTATAGTGACAACGAGGAGGTTACCCCGTGTGACTCTACCCTCCCTAGCAACCGGGCCAATTTGGTTGCTTAGGAGACCTGTCTGGAGTCACTCAGCATGCCCTGGATTCAAACTCGCGACTCCAGGGGTGGTAGTCAGCACCTTTACTTGCTGAGCTACCCAGGCCCCTTGTTATAATAAGTAGTTTTATAAAGAAGTAGCATCTAGATTTAACCTGGGTCTCTTTTGACTCACATATGTATTCTAAGTGTATCTGCAGTAATGGCACACACTATGTTTTCCCGTCTTTTCCTCGTCAGTGCTGTTTAGAATGCCGGATCTGTCTAGCTTTAGGAAATGTTTCACATTCTCCATATTGCTTCAAAATAGAAAATTATCAGTTTAATTTAAGGTTTTGTGTACAGGGCTGTTTAGCGCGTTGCATGATCCAGTCAAGCCTGATTTATGAGGATGCATGTGAGTTGCGCTGGGCGCTGTACAGATGGGAAATGCATTTAGCACTTAAAAAGTGCTTCTGAGATAAACCACTGAACGTCTTAAGGGGGATCCCACACACTAGATCATCTTTATCAAGTAAGAGCCCTCTTCATTTTAGCCAACTAGTGCGAATTGACCATTTATCACAAAATCATGCAGGAAAAGAAATAGGGGTTCTGCTGGGCTCCCTGTCTGTCCAGGGCCCTTAGAATCGTCCTAACCTTCACCCCCCGTTATGGCGCCCCTGCCAACATTGCTTTACCATCGTAATTGTTGTTTACACCAAAATACTAAACCGTTATTACAATATCACCTTCATTTAGTATTACATTCCAAGTCTTCTGAAGCCATGCGATCTACCTGGTCTCATAGAATCATTAGAAAATGTTTTAATATAATTTACATAGATAGCAATATCATAACTATAGCATATCATGACTATGGGTGATTTTCCGTTATCCTCTGTGTCTCTCATTTTTGCCATCATTTGGTGTCCGTTGTTGAGAGAGTTGGACAGTCCTGTCAATCGCAAGCTTGTTTGTTAAAACCCATTAAATCCCAATTACTGGAGTATTCATGCCCTTTATTCCAAATAGAAATGTGAAGAGAAGTCTGACGGCCTGTGCTTCAACATTATCATGTTTCAACAGGCAGCATCAGGACTTTGGGAAATTAAAAAGAGATCAGGCTGAAAGTTTTGACATTGTTCACGGACTCCTCCATTGTCTTCCAGAAGTGCTGGTATGTTTGTGGGGGAGGGGTCAAAGATAATGAGGTCAATGGTTTTGGGATGGAGTGGGCGGAGTCACAGCAAACAGTGTCAATCAAACACACACTCACACATCTACTGAAATCTCAAATTAGGTTTAGCTCAGTTGTAACTGAAGTTCTTCTCGAGGAATAGTTTACCCAAAAATTAACTGGGTTTACTCACCTTCTTGTAGTTTCAAACCTATAGGACTTTCTTTCTTCCGTAAAACACAAAAGGAGATGTTAGGCAGAATGTCTGGGATGTTTCTTTGTTGTTCTTTCTTCCCTTCTGCTGTAGCTCTCAAATCTCATGGTCACAACAAAATAAGGGCGATTAAATGATGACAAAACGTTACATTTTGGGTGAACTGTTCCTTTAATTATGTAAGTGGTTTGACCAGCGTCCTCTTTAGAACATGGAATATCATCCTTCCCGCCTCTTGCGGAGGAACGGGCTAAAAATAAACGTGTCGTGTGAGAGTGAGGGTCGAGATCAGCTGTGTTTTGAACTCCTGAGCAGCACAGAATAGTAATGTTTGTTCTAGGAGTGTCTGCATTATGTTTTGGTGGAGAAAAAGGGTGAAATCGGGCCAGTGAGGTTACATTCTGGTCCAGAAGTCTGAGACCACTTATGAAGATGCTATTATATTTGCATTATATATATATATATATATATATATATATATATATATATACACTCAAAAAATATCCTGGCAAAAGATATAAACAAATGGTTTAAAATAATGTCACATTTAAAAAGGCTTAAATTTGCAAAGTTTAAAATGTGTTTTGCCATTTAATAAACTCTATTCTTTAAAACGTATGAATTTTATTTACTAAGTTTATACAGTGCATGCTCATTAATTTTAATGAATTAATTCACGTTTCACATGTGTTTCATTAAATACTTTGGGCCCTATTTTAAGAGCGAGCTAGCTAGCGCTAAGTGCGGCGCTATGCCATAAAATGAGGCCGTGAAATTTTTGTATTTTCATGCAAGCATGTGCGCTAAGTCGAGGCGCAAGTGGGTTTGGCGAAATCGTGCGCGCAACGTTCTAATTGGCTGGGTCGAGTGCAATTTGTATATATATATATATATATATATATATATATATATATATATATATATATATATTTGTTTTTGTTTTTTTTTACGTTCATTCTTTTTAAGTTCTTAACGTTCTTTAGCTTTAACAATCTCTTCATCTTCCTCGCTGTATTGTGCTCTACACTGAGTAATCAAATGAGCAAATATGCTGATCAATGGCTATTTTTAAACTATTGGCCGATAATTGTGCAGATAATTCCTTTTATCGGCCGATACCGATGTTTGGCCGATACATTGATGCATCTTTCCTGTAAATATTCCACTGAAATACATTAAGTGATGTAACTATTTGGTAGCAATGTTTAAAATGGTCAGTGAGGGTGTATGGGTGAGAAAGAGAGTGTGTGTGGGATGTGGAAGTCAGAAAAAAGTCTACCTAGAGGATTTTCTTCTTGAAGCACAGCCCTCCCCTCTCTCTCTCTCTCTCTCTCTCTCTCTCTCTCTCTCTCTCTGTGTGTGTGTGTGTGTGTGTGTGTGTGTGTTTCTCAGCTGGCCTCACTCACTCACTCAATCTGTGAGAGAGAGAAAGAGCAACAGAGGAGCGCTCAGGGCTTCAGCTAGCTTTAGTTTAGTCTGCTTTCAGTCCAGTTACTATTTAAAACAGCCAGAGAGAGAAAGAGAGCAAAACATACACAGGAGATAAACAGCCACAGGCGCTGGACAAGAACACACACAGTTTGAAAGTGAGTCGTGTGGACACACTCATGTTCATCTCCTAAAGCTGTGACGCTTCAACAGGAGAGATGTGATCACTGAGTGTCACACACACTTGAGACTTACCGAACGGACACACAACCACACCTGCTCCGTCCTCAGGTGCTGTTCTGAAGGACCGGATTGCTGAACGACCCCTGTTATCCGGAGGCCACGGACTGCACACAGGCAGGGGCGAACATGGACTACCTGTGTGGGATTGTACTGCTGCTGTTGGGGCTTTTTGGAGCCAGTGCTCAGCAGAGCAAGAACAACGTTCCTCGACTGAAACTCTCGTATAAAGGTGAGTGACACTAAACATCCCCTACTGCTGCTGTGGGGAATACTGGGAGGAGGAGAGATCAATCAGATTGATGGAGGAATTGTGGCTGATGTTTAGGCATGTTGAAGTTTGATGGGATCCGTTTGGGCTGGAGGTGCTTTCTTTGGATGTGTGGCAGCTCAAACAAATCTGGTTCTCTGTGGTTGGATTTCTCATTAATGGTTCACATGATTTAAAAACGCATGGTGGGTAATTCTGAAAGAGACTTTGTAGTATGAAAGAAAGCAAAGTGATTTAAGAGTCTTTTTTAGATAGTTATAGTTTACTGGAAGCAGTATTGTACAGTTGAGCTTGATTTGATCAGGTCCGGTTCTTAGTGATTGGTTTCTCGTTTATAAGATTCCAACGATTGGTTGATACTTAAAGTCGTTTTTTGTTAAATTATGAAGGCAAGTAAACAGAGTAAGTACACATACTGTGAAAGCACATGCTCTTTAAGTGGATATCAACCCAATTTCATAATTCTTAACTAACTGCAGTGGTTTTATTGTAATTTTATTGACATTGTTTTTTTTTTGTTTTTTTTTTATTAGGCTGGAGCATTTTAGGGTAAAAGTGACTGCAAATTATTTTAAACAGATTTTCACAGGTATCACACCCAGAGTTAGACAGAAAAAGTCAAGTCCAGTCAAGTGTGATTTATGGACGTTTGGCATTTTAACACTTACACTGAAATGGTAAACATTATATTTTAGCAATAATGCTTTATACTTAATATTACTTAATATATACTTCATTTTGACAGGTAATACTTTATAATAACTTTCATTAAAGGAATATTCCAGGTTCAATACAAGTTAGGCTCAGTCGACAGCATTTGTGGCATAATGTGGATTAATGCAAAAATAATTTCGACTCGTCCCTCCTTTTCTTTAAAAAAAGCTAAAATCGATATTCCAGTGAAGCACTTACAATAGAAGTCAATGGGGCCAATTTTTAGAGGGTTTGAAGGCAGACATTTTAATCTGAAAATTTTATAAAAGCACTTCCATTAATTCTTCTGTTAAAACTCGTGCGTTATTTGAGCTGTAAAGTCGTTTAAATTGATATTTTTATGGTGTTAGGGTTTACTAAGTTTTTATATTAGATATAACTTTCCACAGATGTGGTTAGTAAGTGGTTTTATCACACTATAATCATGTTAACACACATGTTGTTTATATCTTGTGTCTATACTTTTGAAACAGTGAGTATTTTAATGTTTACAGATTGACCCCATTGACTTCCATTGTAAGTGTCTCACTGGAACACACATTTGTGCTTCTTCTTCTTCTTCTTTCTTTCTATTTTTAAGAAAAGTTGGGCCAAGCTGAAATACATTTTTGTCAGCATTATGGCACAAATTATGTTAATTGAACTTAACTTGTATTGAACCCAGAATATTCCTCTAATAAGTCATTAACAAACATTATATAACGCTTCACATACTGAAATCTGATATATGGCATTTTATGTAAAACATACATATATGAAGTGCATGTTCATACTGTATATGGTTATTACTGACTAAAAAACAAAATCACACATTGTACATTTATGCTACATGTATTTAAAAATACCACACAAAAAAATCCTGTTTTTCATACATGTAACATATTTTCCCAAATAGTGGAATTTGAACATGTGCGTAAATGCTGCTCATATATGGCCATATTTCTGTATAGATTAATTTGTCATTAGTTAATGTATATTCAAATAGTTTGAAATATGAGATATTACACTTTTTTAACGTTTACTAATGCATTTAACCAACATTAATTATTAACTGATCGTTTGTTGATGTAAATTCAACTACTTACAAATGCTATGAAACTTTCTTTCATATATGGTCATGCCATTTTTAACATATGTTAAATATTAATGTACAGTACATTTGAAGGCTTACAAATGTTTTCAAAAAGCTTTAATATTTTCCATACACCAGATAAAGTAAAAATGTGCAGTACTTCCCTTAAGGGGCTATTTCAAGAATGTGATCAGACTGATTCAGTCATATTTAATCATATTTTATTTGAATAAAACCGGCCATTTAAATGTTACCACATGATGCACATTTTTAGGTTACAGGACAAAACATTTTTACAGTATAGAGGTTTAATTAGAAGGTTCGAAGGGAGTGTTCAACCATGTAAAAAGGCATTAACGGCTCATTAGGTGCTGAGCAAGATTGTGTGATCAATTTATTTAACATCATATACCAGGTCTGTTAAATGTGCCATATGTAGTTGAGTGTGTGTGTGTGTGTGTGTGTGTGTGTTTGAAGAGCCCTTGAGCTGAGTGTGTCTGACTGAATATACAGGAGGAAATGTTTAAACCACTGCGTTTAATTTCTTATGATCTTCAGCTACATTTCAGCACAGTACACTGGTATTCATTGTTTCCTTCGCCCACCTTAATGTACAGTTCCTACACCATAAATGCAGCCTGGTCTCATAGAATCATGTTACTATACCTACATTTTTTGCGAAAAGTATTTTCTGTGGCTCGCTGAATGGATTGCGGCAGTTTCCTGATGAAGTGAACACTAGAGGCGCTACGACAACAATGACTTTAATTCACTTTCACACAAATCACGAGTAAAACGGCAGATTATCAGTTCATAAACAGCGGGGTACGAGTCCTAGAGAAGCACATGAGTCCACGCGTGAACTCAAAGTGTCATAGAAGCAGCACAAAATGACGTGCTTGTGTTTTTCATCTCACATTTGCTTTTTATGACTCTATCGGTTAGGTTTAGGTTTAAGGTTTAGGGTAAGGATTTAAAACTCTATAGAGCATTAATCTTAAAAATATAATTTAAGAACATTTAACTTTAGTGCCACGCAGTGGATATTTCACCTCGGAACTGCTGCGATACGTGTAATAAACCACCTAATAACATTTTGCTAAAATGTCACCACAGTCAAGTAATTTTCATGAGATCAGGTTGCGTAAATGCCAACAAAACCTTAGGGTATTTATTGATTTATTTATCATGATTTTCAAGAATGAGGGCATGTCACGCAACCTGTGCATGTTGGCATCTGTCTAATTTGACTAGCTTCTACCAAATGACAGATTAATTTGCACCAAAAAAATAAAACATATAATTTGATTGGATGCATTGGCTTTTACGTCAACAACAAAAGATATGCGAAATGCCATCTCCGCTTTTGCAATCCTCACTATGCATAATTATATGCTTAGTTGCATTTTATTATTTGTATGTGGCATTGTTTGTCCCCTGCTGTCTGTGACCCTGTCAAAACTTACTGTACTTTTCTCAACATTCAGTGATTTATTTATTTATTTATTTCAATCTTCAGTCAAACATTCAGATGCCTTAGTGAGAGTAAATTGTTTTTAACATTCATAGTTTGTTTGTTTTTTACAGAGGGACTGTGTTGTTATTACTATAGACGGATTAATGCGAGATGGCTGTTGAACCATTTTTAATGGTGTGTGGTTTTGTTATAACACTAAAACTCTTGCCATCTGATTGCCGTTGTTTGATGAAGTGAGCTGTCAAGAGTGAATTCACAGTAAGAGTGTTTAAATGAAAGCGCTCGTTCCACAATCCCTCTGCAATTAGAGAGAGTTTAACAGTCAGGGCAGATGGCTGTATAAAAGTGAGCTATTTCTCTCTCTGCCAGCTTTAATTGCACAGACAGATCCTCATTAGCTGGCTGCTGGACTGTCAGGCGACATAAGTGCTCAATCCAGCACACAAACACACAGGGGTCTCATCTACTGTAACACACCGCTAACACACATTCTTAAAGAGACGGTGAGATTCACTGTATCAGACACTGACACCTACAGGCACACACACTGCTTGTGTGGTACAGAAAAGAGAAAGAGACAAAGAGAGATAGAGACAGAAAGTATGTGTATGTCTATCTGTGTGTGTGTGTGTGTGTGTGTGTGTGTGTGTGTGTGTGTGTGTGTGTGTGTGTAAGTACCCTTAGAGGACAGGGAGGGAATTTATTTTCTGAAATAGTTTTGCTTTCCTTCATAATAGCTCTATCCATCCTTTACAGAAATTAACCTTGGATTTACAATAGTTGAACTATGGTATTTGAAGTAAACCCATAATAACCACATACATTTACCATGGTTTAACTACAGTGATCATATTTTGTATTTTTGATGATCTGAATATTTTGATCATATTCAGAACATCACCGATCCTCCACCTGGTCGTCTAATGGTTAGACGGAGACCTGGAGAGGCCTTCAAACCACAGTGTCTCGCACCCACCAACCAGGATCGGTGATGATCTGGGGGTGCTTCAGCAAGGCTGGTATCAGGCAGATTCGTGAATCAAGTCACGTACAAGGTTATCCTGGAAGAAAACTTGCTTCCTTCTGCTCTGACAATGTTCCCCAACTCTGAGGATTGGTTTTTCCAGCAGGACAATGCTCCATGCCACACAGACAGGTCAATCAAGGTGTGGATGGAGGAGCACCGGATCAAGACCCTGTCATGGCCAGCCCAATCTCCAGACCTGAACCCCATTGAAGACCTCTGGAATGTGATCAAGAGGAAGATGGATGCCACAAGCCATCAAACAAAGACGAGATGCTTGAACAGCAATGTGAAAGACTGGTAGAGAGCATGCCAAGACGCATGAAAGCTGTGATTGAAAATCAGGATTATTCCAGCAAATATAGATTTCTAAACTCTTCCTATGTTAAAACATTAGTATTGTGTTGATTAATAAATGAATATGAACTTGTTTTCTTTGCATTATTTGAGGTCTGAAAACACGGCATCTTTTTTGTTATTTTGACCAGTTGTCATTTTCTGCAAATAAATGCTCTAAATGACAATATTTTAATTTGGAATTTGGGAGAAATGTTGTCAGTAGTTTATAGAATAAAACAAACATGTTCATTTTACTCAAACACATACCTATAAATAGTAAATGCAGAGAAACTGAACATTTTGCAGTGGTCTAAATTTGTCCAGAGCTGTATATATATATATATATATATATATATATATATATATATATACAGCATACAGTGTATATATATATATATATATACATATAGTATATATATATATATATATATTTATATTATATACAGCATACAGTGTATATATATATATATATATATATATATATATATATGCTGTATATAATATATATATATATACACTGTATGCTGTATATAATATATATTGTTAGTTTTAATATGGAAATGTATGATTAACTAGAGTGAAACCATGGTTATTTTATTTATTTATTTATTGTGGAAAGTACTTAACCACAATAAATTAACCACAGTGTTACCAACCAATTTTCTTTTTTTTTTTTTTAATTATTATTATTTATTATTATTAGTATTATTAGTATTATTTATTTTTTATTTTTTCATTTTTTTTTTTTGCATAATGACAATGAGGAATGATGATGAGGAAATACAAACTATTGCGAGGGAACGCAAACTTATGCAAGGAAACACACTTTTGCGAGGGAATGAAACACTATTCCAATGGAAAGCAAAACTTGTCCAGAGGACTGCAAAATGTACTGTGACGGAACGCACTTTTTTGCGAGGGAATGCAAAACTTATTCCAAGGCGGTGCAAAACTTACTGTGAGGGAACATTAACTTTTCTGTAGTGTAAGTGTGTGTGTGTGTGTGTGTGTGTGTGTGAATAATTGCAATGTATGCTGGCTGATCTCAGCAGACTTGGTAAGAAGCCAAAACTAATTCTGATTTCCACCAGCAATGAAACAAACTCACACACCAGTGAACATTTATCACTACAGTCTGGCTGATTCATCTTTTGCAGAATTCTCATCAAATAATCTGTGCTGTGCGTTTAATTACTCATAGGGAGTTTGTGTTTGTTACAGGCATGTGCAGGGGGGGCTCTGGGGGCTCGAGCCCCTGCCCCTTTGATGAGGTGCCCCTCCTACGAATAATACATTGCCCCTTTGCTGAGGTGGCAGAAAGTTTTGCGACATGCACAGTCGACGGAGAATGTACCATAAGACTCATCCCACGCAAAAAAACGCGGTTTCAGTAGAGCACTTACAATGGAAGTGAATGCGGCAAGTCCATAAACATTGAAATACTCACTGTTTCAAAAGTACTGTATAGCCACACAGTTGCTTACTAAAATTTGTTTTAAAAGTTAAATATCTAAGATTACAACTTTGTTAGGGACAAGGTGTGTGTGTGTGTGTGTGTGTGTGTGTGTGTGTTGAGAGGAAGCCACCCATGATGAAGTTCTGATTGAGATCTGGTGTACCTCAGAGCGGCAGATCAGTGTCCCATCTGAGCCCAGAGTTCCCTGGGCACGTTAACAATAACACTCTTACGTAAACACTAACCGTTTTGGAAAGACAGCGAGAACAAGGGCACGAATGTGGCCACATATGTTGTGTCAAATTGTTGGTGCAGTTCGGAAAGAAACAAGCTTTAAAAAGTGTCTGGTTACCTCAGTGCATGCAGATTTGTGTGGTGGGATTATGCTTTTAGTGTAAGGCTATCCCATTCCGAGGTGAAAGATTTAAGACGGCCATAATCTTATAAAGGGATGAGAGAAGTTTTATTTCACTTTAATTAAGCTTTTAATCCACAAGCACGCCAAGAATCTGGTGTTCGGTTTTGCTTACAGCATGTGAACTCTGCATGTCCTCTTCAGAAATCAAGCCACAGCAAACAAACACGTAAAACAATACTCTGGAAAATGGCAAAAGGTTTTGTATTTCACAGGAATTTGGCTTTTTTTTTTTTTTTTTCTTCCTTGGAAAGCAATAAGACAATATGAAAATGGGATTCGATTTTGTTTTAATTATTTGATCACCTTAAAATCGACTCTGAACTCTGTGGAAAGGGTTCAGACAATGACGTAAACTGATAATCAGAATTCAGTACCATTAGAGAGACCTTCATGCTGCAATGAATGAATTCCTTTCCTCTTCTTTTCCCTCCACTCTCCTCTTCTTCTCTTGTCTACTTCCTCTTCCTCTTTCCTTTTTATCTTCCATTTTTTCTTTTCCTTTCCTTTGACCTATCCACTTCCTCTTTCTCTCCTCTTCCTTTTGTTTCTTTTCTTTTCTTTTCATTTCCATCTCCTCCTCCTCTCCTATTC
This sequence comes from Myxocyprinus asiaticus, assembly GCF_019703515.2. Classification (NCBI taxonomy): domain Eukaryota; kingdom Metazoa; phylum Chordata; class Actinopteri; order Cypriniformes; family Catostomidae; genus Myxocyprinus; species Myxocyprinus asiaticus. The sequence continues at coordinate 44,914,402 of NC_059369.1, forward strand.
ACTTCTTCCTCCTTCCTTTACCTTTCCTCTCTTTTTACTTCCCCTCTTCTCTTCCTCTTGCCTTTTCCTCTTCCTCTCATTTTCCTTCCCCTCTTCTCTTCTCCTCTTGTCTACTTCCTTATCCTACTCCCTTTTTCTCTTCATATTCCTTTCATTTTCCTCCTCTTCCTCTCCTATCCACTTCTTCATTCCCTTTCCTCTTCTTTTATTTTCTTTTTCTCTCTATTTTTCCTTCTCCCCTCTTCCTCTCTTCTCTACTTCCTCATTGTGCTCCCCTTTTCTCCTTCTCTTTATTTTCCTTTCCCTCTCCTCTTCCTTTTTCTCCAGTTTTTTCCTTAACCTCTTTTTCTTCACTTTTACTTCCCCTCTGCTCTTCCTCCTCCCTTTTCCTGTCATTTATTTTCATTTTACTTCCCCCTCTCATCTTCCTCTCCTCTCCTCTCCTTTTCCTTCCCCTCTTCTCTTCTTCTCTTGTCTACTTCCTTATCCTACTCCCTTTTTCTCTTGCCACTTTTCATCATTTTCCTCTAGTTCTTTTTTTAAATTTTTTTCTTTTCCTTTTCCTTCCCTTCTCCACGTCCACTCTTCTCTACTTCCTGTTCCTCCTCCCTTTCCTTTTCTTTTCCTTCTCCATTTCCTCTCCACGTCCTTTCCCTCCCTTTTCCCCTTTCTCTTTATTTTTTCTTCCATTCCCTTCCCCTCTCCTCCCTTCTTTTCTTTCCACTCTCCACATTCTCTTCCATCTTACTTTTTCTTCTCATTTTTTCCATTTCTTTTCTTTTCCTTCCCATCTGCTTTCATTCTCTCCTCTTCCTCTTCTCTCCTTGGCTTGTTTATGTGCTATTTAAACCAGTAAGGTTCAGATTAGCAGCATGTCTAAAGCCACTTCCTCCTGTGTGATGTTTGGTTGTGATAGATTAACCACAGTGCCAGGCAGGAGTGACCGTATGCTCTGCTCTCGTGATCACCCTTGGAATTTCACATAGAAACATGCCCTGACTCCAATATCATCTTATTGTCTGATTGAGGAAGTAGTTGTCATTTAACGGCTGCTTTTTATTTATTTATTTTTTTAAGTGACTTTCAGTACACATATTACATGGACAATCCCCCTGGAATAACCTGAGGTTAAGGGCACAACGTTGATGGCTCATTGGTTGCTCTGTGCAGGGTTTGAACCAACAGGGTTTCCCATAGGTCTCTGTTTCTTCCCATCCTCTACACTTTCCTCTTCTCTTCTGCAGTTTCTCTTCTCTAGCCGTGTGCTATTCTTATTTACTATTCAAATTCAATATTGTATCTTTGCTGGTATTTTTGGCTCCTTTATAAAGAATTGCTTTTGCTTTTTCTCATTTGTAAGTTGCAGTGGATAAAAGTGTTTATCAATTGAAAATAGAAATGGATGTTTATCGACTGCATCAGTTTATAATAATGTTAGTTTCCCAGCTTTGTTCTGAAATGGGTTTCCCTATTGTCATAGTTTAACTTAAAACAGCTTAGTGTTATTTTTGTCTCTCTTCGACACAGTTTGAACTCTTGATTCTGAGAACATGTTGCTCAAGTGATGTGCAATAGATGAATAACTGTAGGCTGTTTGATGATTACAGTCAGGTAATATTGTTTCAGACAGCAACTGTCACTATAGATATACTAGATGGAACATTTTTGAAGACTTCCACTTTTAAAGAGATTACACTAAAAATCATTTTCTTGAGCAGTATTTTTGTTTTGGTTCACAATAAAATATCTAAACCTCCTTAAAACATGATAAGCAAAATGACAAGATATCAAGGCTGGTTTTCAGAGAAATTGTGAAAATGTAGTGAAATGTGTGCTTGAAACAAGAAACAAAAGTTGGTTATGCCATTAGCAAATAGGCTGTTTTCTTTCAAATGTTTGGATGTCGGGGGCCTGGGTAGCTCAGCGTGTATTGACGCCATCTATCACCCCTGAAGTCGCGAGTTTGAATCCAGGGTGTGCTGAGTGACTCCAGCCAGGTCTCCTAAGCAACCAAATTGGCCCGTTTGCTAGGGAGGGTAGAGTCACATGGGGTAACCTCCTCGTGGTCGCTATAATGTGGTTCTCGCTCTCGGTGGGGTGCGTGGTGAGCTGTGCGTGGATGCCGCGGAGAATAGCGTGAAGCCTCCACATGCCCTATGTCTCCACGGTAACGCGCTCAACAAGCCACGTGATAAGATGCGCGGATTAACGGTCTCAGACGAGGAGGCAACTGAGATTCGTCCTCCGCCACCCGGATTGAGGCAAATCACTACACCACCACGAGGACTTAGAGTGCATTGGGAATTGGGTATTCCAAATTGGGGAGAAATTTTTTTTTTTGGATGTTTTTACTGAAAAACAAGGCACACATACTGCGTATGATTTTCATCAGATTTGATCAGAGTGTATAACAGATCTGCAGTATGTGTGTGTTGGACGTTACAGATTTTTGGACAACCACTTTTATTATGCAGTTTGCTCATAAATCACATGTTCACATTCTTTGGTCAGCTTTTATTATTGCAGGTTGGAAGCTTCATGTTCTAAAATGGTATTTGATCACCAAGCCCAATTAAATACACTTCTCACACCCAAACCTGCTACACATGATCACAAAGACACACACTATGAGCAGAATGATGTGCTAATTATATGACGGCTTACCTTAGGTATCTGATTTGTGTTTTTTAATACCCTGGTAACAGATTGGATCATAACAGAGCCCATGTTATTAATGAAAATATATATAAAAGTGACCGTGAGGTTTTTTTCTTGCAACATTTGGATTAGGGACTAGAGTGAAGATGAGTGATTAATTGTTTCATTAATGACACACAGAACAAAGCTGCATTTTATGCATGAAAGGTTGTATACAAATATATTTATTAGTATTATTATTTAAAGTGTAATTAATTCATTAGACATCTTTTTAGTTCTCAAAAAAGTCTAGTCACAGCTAATAAAAGGATCAAATCTTTCTGAAAGAGCGATGTTTGAAGGGACCTTTTGTTTTAAAGAATGTGTATGTGTGTGCGTGCATGCACTGAATGATGGTGAGATGAATTCCTGCTGTTTAAAGTACGTCTGAGTGTCTGAAAGGCATTCTGAGTGTTTTCACTGTTTGTGCCAAATGGCCACTCCAAACTGAGCTCTTCAAACATGAGTGAGATTCTATTTAACTCATCTCAACCTTTAGTCTTAACCTTCCTAGTCATCTCTTCATCTCCTCTATGCCACTCCACCGGTTTTGTCTTACAGTATCTCTCTTACACTCTCCCATTTCACTCTTTCCTCTCTCCCGTTCCTCTTCTTTTCCCCGCAGGCCTTTTGAAACAATCTTCTGTCACATTCTGTTCTGTTCTGTACAGAGAAACACATAATGGGTGTGTGTTTGTGTGCTTATGGAAGTTTACATGATGCATAATGCACTTTAAAGCTTAAGATTAGAGACTGAAGTTTTCATCTCTGTTGCATTGGGTGGCATAAAGAGGTTTGTTTATTCATTCATTAATTCATTGAGCCCACACTCAAGCTTCTTAAATAGTTCTTTGCAACTTTAAATCCAATAAAGGACCATTTTTTTACACAAAGAACTTGAGGAATTTAACAATTCCTGTTGTGATTCCTCTTAATGATCCTGATATCTTAATGGTTCCATTAATGATTCTTCTAGTACTTTTGATGACGAAATATTTGGAAATAATGCAATTGTTACTGGATTTATAGCCCTCAGCAGCCTGTTACCAAATGATGAGATAATTTCAGATTTCAACAGAGCGGATTCTTGCAAATGGTGTGTTTACATGGGCTTTTAAATTGAGATATTTCATTTTTATTCATTTTTATTAAATACAACTTACTAAAATAAAACCTATAACTACACATTGTCATATCAACAACCAAACAGTAATTATTCTGATTAAAGTCTCACAGGCCTAAAGTACACATAACACAGTGACTTGCAGTTCAGTACATTTTTGATTCATTAAAAAGAGCTGATAAGAGTCTTGTTTGGCAGGAATTGCTCTTTGTTTTGCAGTCAGGATTCAAAAGAACCAACTTCTTAGAGTCATTCATTTGGGAATCGGGCTACACTGATTATGTATATTTTTCATGCAGTAGATTCAAAAGAACCGACACAGAGTTATTCCTTCAGGAATCAGACGACACTGGTCATGCTGTATGTTTCACACTGCTGATTCAAAAAATGAATCATAAGAATCATCTGTTCGGGAATCAGACGACACTGGTCATGCTGTATGTTTCACAGTGCTGATTCAAAAAATGAATCATAAGAGTCATCTGTTCAGGAATCAGATGACACTGGTCATGCTGTATGTTTCACTCTGCTGATTAAAAAAAAAAGATTCATAAGAGTCATCTGTTCGGAATCAGATGACACTGGTCAAGCTGTATGTTTCACACTGCTGATTCAAAAAATGAATCATAAGAGTCATCTGTTCGGGAATCAGACGACACTGGTCATGCTGTGTGTTTCACAGTGCTGATTCAAAAAATGAATCATAAGAATCATCTCTTCGGGAATCAGACAACACTGGTCATGCTGTATGTTTCACACTGCTGATTAAAAAAAAAAAAACGAATCATAAGAGTCATCTGTTCAGGAATCAGATGACACTGGTCATGCTGTATGTTTCACTCTGCTGATTCAAAAAAAATGATTCATAAGAGTCATCTGTTCGGGAATCAGACGACACTGGTCATGCTGTATGTTTCACAGTGCTGATTCAAAAAATGAATCATAAGAATCATCTGTTCGGGAATCAGACGACACTGGTCAAGCTGTATGTTTCACACTGCTGATTCAAAAAATGAATCATAAGAATCATCTGTTCGGGAATCAGACGACACTGGTCATGCTGTATGTTTCACAGTGCTGATTCAAAAAATTAATCATAAGAATCATCTGTTCGGGAATCAGATGACACTGGTCATGCTGTATGTTTCACTCTGCTGATTAAAAAAAAACGAATCATAAGAGTCATCTGTTCGGAATCAGATGACACTGGTCATGCTGTGTGTTTCACAGTGCTGATTCAAAAAAAGAATCATAAGAGTCATCTGTTCAGGAATCATATGACACTGGTCATGCTGTATGTTTCACTCTGCTGATTAAAAAAAAAAGATTCATAAGAGTCATCTGTTCGGAATCAGATGACACTGGTCAAGCTGTATGTTTCACACTGCTGATTCAAAAAATGAATCATAAGAGTCATCTGTTCGGGAATCAGACGACACTGGTCATGCTGTGTGTTTCACAGTGCTGATTCAAAAAAAGAATCATAAGAGTCATCTGTTCAGGAATCAGATGACACTGGTCATGCTGTATGTTTCACTTTCATTTGTGAAGTTTATTTAAAACGTCCCCTTTTGTGATTCACAGATGAAATAAACTTATACGGTTCACTTTAGCTGTATCACCACTGTTTCCATTAAAATGACTCAGATTTCTGTGGATCGCTCATGTTTGATGGTGTGGTAATGTGTATGGAGTTCAGAGGAGGTCAGGTTTGGCAGGGTAGATCCGGGAGCCCTGAGGTTACCCAGCTCTGCCTCCCCCAATCCATTACGGGTAATGGAGGTTTGGCATCATGTGCTCTGTGCTCTATGGAGCATAAATGACACAAAGTGTTTCAAAGACTAGTAAATATCTCTCACCATTTTCCTCTTTGTTCAAGTGTGTGTTTCTATGAACAGTGTTGGCCCTTCTCAGCTTTACTGCAACCAAAACCACACTCACACATCTAACATGCGCTACAAAGAAAAAATACAAATCTGGCATCCCTGTTGATCTGTTCGCTATCAAAACTCCCAAAACTTAAAGATGAGGTTGGAAAAATTCTCAAGCTTGTTTAAAAACTCAGCATATGTGGAATATATAAACACAATTTCTCTGTCAGCTTTTATGACATTTGTAGGAGATCATTGTTCCATAATTCACGCATGTTTTTATTTTTATCCCCACAGAAATGTTGGAGTCCAATAATTTGCTCACTTTCAACGGATTGGCCAACAGCACCGCCTATCACACCTTTTTATTGGACGAAGAGAGGGGGCGGCTGTTCGTGGGGGCAAAAGACCATGTCCTGTCCTTCAACTTGATTGACATCAACATGGACCAACAACTGGTAAGAAGATGGGGTTAAAACAGCAAACACCACTTAAGGTCGGTGTCCCAATACACTCTTAAAAATAAAAGTTTCAAAAACAGTGTTTCGCAGCGATGCCATAGAAGAACCATTTTCAGCTTCCCAAAGAACCTTTCAGTGAAAGGTTCTTAAAAGAACCATTTTAAAGTATATTTTCCCACTAATAAAGAACCTGTGCAATGAGAAGTTTCCATGGATGTTAAAAGTTCTTCATGGGACCTTTCTTTTTAAGAGTGTAGACGATGTTTTTCATCTGAAAGCATCATTTTCTGTGCATGTTCCGCAGAAAACTCTGCAGATGCACATGATTCACAAACTTCCATTCAAAAAGATGCTTTCAGCAGCAATTAAAGGAATATTCCGGGTTCAGTATAAGTGAAGCTCAATCGACAGCATTCATGGCATAATACTGATTACCACAAAATTGTATTCTGACTCGTCCCTCCTTTTCTTTCAAATCTGGGTTACAGTGAGACACTTACAATGGAAGTCAATGGGGGCCAATTTTTGAACGTTAAAATACTCACTGTTTCAAAAGTATAGACACAAGACATAAACAATATGTGTAGACATGCTTTTAGTGTGATAAAATCACTTACGATCCCCTTCCGTATAAAGTTATAGCCAATTTTACAACTTCGTTGCCATGACGATGTAATGTCATCAAACCCTAAAACCCCAAACGACTGTAAAAATTAAGATTTTAACAACTTTACAGCTTAAATAATACACAAGTTTTAACAAATTAATTAATGTAAACGCTTTTGTAAAATAATAAGCTTCACATTTCTGTATTTAAACCCTCCAAAAATTGGCCCCATTGACTTCCATTGTAAATGCCTCACTCTAACATTTATTTATTTTTTTTAAGAAAAGGAGGGACACATCGACAAAATAAAATACATAAATAAATTAATACATATATATATATATGCATGTAAGTATTTATTTATTTATTGGTAATCAATATTATGCCACAAATGCTGTCGATTGAGCTCAACTTGTACTGAACCCGGAATATTCCTTAAAATAATTTTCGTTGGCCATTACCAGATGTACATGTGATGTCAGGTTCCCAGCATGCACCACAGCATGAATAAAAACTTCAAGTTAACGTCTTAATATTTGCTTTTTTATTGCAGCATTTTCACTGTTGGTGTTTTGTTTGTTGTCCTTTGAGGTTTTGTGTCATGTGAGCGTATCTATTTCCAAAAAAATATGATGTTTGAGCATCACCATCATTGTGGCTTGTTCAGAACCCCGCGTGCCTGGTTGAAACGCTTGATTTAAAACTCATCGGCAAGATGCGTTCCACTAATGCTGAGACTTCAAGCTCACAGCTTATTACACTTACAACAACAAATGTAAAAAAGTCGCGTCAGCTTCTACAAAACCTAATGAACAAAATCTCCACAGAACAATTAGAGTAGGTACATAGAAACGCAGATACAAAAGTTATCATCAAGAATTTACCATCATCAACAGTCTTACTGTACGGTAACCAGTATGCGGGTAAGGTCACAATGTATATGATAGTGTCTGTTGTACTAGTAAGCATAAGTGAATACACCTGCATCACTTTTACACAACCAATATGGTTTATTAAAACATATCTAACACATTATTAAATCATTTGCTTAAACTGCAAACTGTTAATATATCGGTCATTAGCTTTATATGAATTGACATACGTAGCACATTTAAATGATTGAACTAAAGTAAATCATTTAGTAAAATCATTGCTTCCAACGTCAACAACAATGAACTTTTACGTTCTTACATATTGATTTAGATGATCAAGGTGTATTGTGCAATTCCATTGAAAAACAGCCTGCAATTGCATATTGGTTTTCTATTGTATTCTAAATAAATCAATAAGTGTAAAATGGATAAGGTGATGTAATGTTTAACTGTGGGTTAATCTGGAGTACTCTTTATGATGAAGATACATGAATGAGGTTTTTGAGAGATGTTTCCATTTCGTCAGTTTGTCTCACTGTACAAAACTATGTCAACAAATTCAATTAGTCAGTGACAGAGACATTTATTTACTTTACTGCTATATCTGTTTCTGTATACTGCTAGTATCATAGTAGGGGTCTAATAATGGGGGTAACATCGTTCACTACAGCAATAACATTTCTTCATCCACACAAACTTTGTTTCTGTGCCGGTCTGTTTTTAAAGGGGGGATATTCAGTGCTGTATGGAGTAAATTCAGTGTCTCTCATCATTAGAAACGCACATGCAAACACAGACACACTCACATTTTCTCCGTGATAATTGAGAGAAACGTTCACAGCCGTAATACAGGAGAAGCTAGAATTACAGCACACTCAAGAGAGTGTAACTCGCTGTGACAGCAGTCCCATTGAAACCAATTTTTTCCCACTAACAGGCTATAATTCCTTTACTCTTTCCACCAGGAACATGGTTTGCATGATTCCTAAGATTTCCACAACTCGTCTGGAAAGTTGTTTTAATACTTTAGCAAATGTTCATAGCTAATAACAACTCTATAAAACAGATTTAGGTTAAAGTATGGCGTATAGGCATTGGAGTGGCAGCACAGTAGTAGCGCTTGTGTTCATGATATTATTTTTAAAAAATGTAGTACATAGATTTTTGTTGAAAATATGTTTGTGTACATTTTCTATTGATCATGGCAGCAGTAAAAAAAAAAAAAAGAAAATGCTGAAAAATCTGCTTATATTTTTGTACAGATCTGTTACGTTATAAAAATACATAAATGTAATTCATGCAATACAATTATTTAAAATGCATCTTTACTATGATGAATTTTTTTTTATTATTATTTATTTATTTATTTTTATTTTTTTATGAATATTTAGGTGGTGTACTGTAACCAGCATGCAGTTGTTAAAAAATATCAGACGTTTTGATATTTTTTATGAAAAGGCACATGTTGTTCATGTCAAATGGAAATGTAGTAACTCTAAGAAAACAAACTGATATTTATACAAATATTTCTAACTTAAAAAAAAAACAAATTCAAAACATTTTTGCAATTAATGATTAAGTTGTGCAATCAAGGTGCAAGGAAAGTATTTTAATATGTTACACCACTTGACATTTTAAGTCATTGCATCGTTTTGTAGAGCATGCCATTCAATGTTTTTCAAAAATGTATGAAACCATTATGGACACTTCTACAAACTTCACACGTGTTTTAAACTAGATTTCTAATTTGTATCACCCTGGACAACCAATTTGTCAATGACCCTAATATGTCAAATGAACATTAAATGATTGGGAAGAGCAGTATAACTGGGCATGTATCCAGTCGAGTGCATTTTCGGCATTTAAAAAGCCAATTCAGCTGATCAAAGTGGTGGAGTGATGCTGAACAGTCTCCGTAAAGTACACCAGATTGAGGTAGTTTGCTGCATCCTCCATAAGGTTAATGCAACGTTACAAAAAAGTTACCAATGCACATGTGCCGATCAGCAGCCGAAATTAATTCTTAGTGAACTCTCCAGTGTCCTGTATTATTAGGCAAAAGGAAGATACGTTAAAAACATGCCGTACATACAGCTATGTATACGTCCAATAAAATGTACCCTTTAAATCTATCTCTCTCTCTCTCTCTCTCTCTCTTTCTCTCTGAACTGGCAGGTGTCCTGGCCTCCTTCACCTTCTCGACGAGATGAATGCAAATGGGCTGGAAAAGACATCCAGGTAAATTCTTTACTTTCTCTCTACAACTTTGATATTTGTCTGATAGATCTCACCGAAGAGCAGAGCAGAGCATTGAATCACTTATTTGTCTTCACTGTCCGACTTCTCTCTGGTTTATTTATGGTCATTTTTGCAAAACACATGCCTCTATTTGTAATTTATTTGACAATATCTGTATTTAATGTGTGAGATATAGCGTATACAAATAGCAGGTCAGCAGGTTGAGTCTATATAAAGGATTTGTGCAGAAAGCTTCTACAGTTCTGAACAGAGCTATTATCTGACATCATGTTTAAAGGGGTCATATTCTACATTTTTGTAGCATTTTTTTGCCCCGAAGTCCACTTGTAATATTTGTCATAATTTAGTTTTACATAACTATTTTCCACTTAATATTTGAGATGAAGTCCCGAATGGTTTATTTCTGACAGCGAGTATCTAAAGCTTGTCATGTCTGTCAACCTTCTTTTGCTTTCACAAGAAAAGTCAAGGGTTTCTCCCACAAGTCCAGCTCAGCAGATGTCAATGGAAGAAGGAATAAAAGTGAAATCACTGAATTGTGGCTGAAGTGTGTAAACAGTTCCAGGCATTACTGCCATTTGCTCTCATAAATTCCATCGTAGATAAGGCCCGAGGCGCTGCCTTAGAAATATAGAGCCGTAGCAGGCGGCCCTCTGCCCTGTTAGCATCATAAAGAAACTATAAGCTTGGATGCTTCTCAATGGCGCTTATTTGAATTGCAATAAAACACATTGTGTGAGATTTTGATGTAAACATGTTCTCAGTGAATGGCAGGCTGCTCTCTGAAAGATGGCTTTTATGTGGAGAGGGATGATGGTGAAAGACAGATTGACTGAAGCTTGTTCTTCTCAAAGAGAGGTTGACTCGAGCTTGTTTGAAGTGAAGAGAGACAATGTCAATTTAGGGCCCTTAGGAGGGCCGATGAAGGCAGAAAACTGCTGGTCCTGTTGAAGGATCTCAGCTGCAATTTGTCAGAAACAAAGAGTGAGTGAGATCAGTGCTTATAGAAGACAAAAACATCCATTCATGCTGGCGGCACTGTTGTGTGTTAGCTATCAGGACAAATTAGAGAAGGGTCCTAAATGCAGCCGTACACTTTGAAAAATATACCTGGGATAGAATCTGAGTTGAGAATGTTATGTGAAGCATGAAGCAGAATATTAAAATATAATTCTGACCCGACAAATATTGAAGCCAAAAGAAGAGCGCTGGGGCTGTGCGCTTTTGAGTGTCGTTCAGTAATCTCAAGTTTACATTTACGATTTTCATGTTAAGGTTTTGTTAATCAATTGGTATCTAAAACACTTCACTTCTTTATCTTTTGGGGATTTTTCCCCTTTTTCTCCCAATTTGGAATGCCCAATTCCCAATGCACTCAAAGTCCTTGTGGTCGCATAGTGATTTGCCTCAGTCCGGGTGGCGGAGGACAAATCCCAGTTGCCTCCACGTCTGAGACAGTCAACCCGCGCATCTTATCACGTGGCTTGTTGAGCGCGTTGCCACGGAGACATAGCGCGTGTGGAGGCTTCATGCCATCCACCGCAGCATCTGCGCTCAATTCACCATGAGCCCCACCAAGAACAAACCACATTATAGCGACCCTGAGGAGGTTACCCCATGTGACTCTACCCTCCCTAGCAACCGGGACAATTTGGTTGCTTAGGAGACCTGGCTGGAGTCATTCAGCACACCCTGGGATTTGAACTAGCAAACTAGCGAACCCCAGGGGTGGTAGCCAGCATATTTTACCACTGAGCTACCCAGGCCCCAACACTTCACTTCTTTGTTTATCATCATCAACACTTTTATTTATATTTCTTAATATGATTAAGAAGAAATCAGATCTGGGTTTTTTGCTTTTATGAAGTGCAAAAAATTGCACAACTTTTTCTCATGTTTTTCGTAACGGGGAATCGGGGAACCGATTTCCCCACACTAAATCACACCCCCAGTATATGACGTGTTGCCGACTGTATCTATAGTCCAGAACAGTGTGCTCCGTGGTGTTGATGAAGTAACAAGTTGAAAAAGGGGCCAAATCTCTCAGTCAAATATTGATATGTTGTTGTATACTTAAATACTCTTCTGTAAACCTTGAATGAGTCACTGCAATCCGTTCCAAGCTAGACTTGCTCAGACACGTGGCTTAAACACATCTGAGGAGCTTCTGAAACACACACATTTCCAAAGGCAAAATCCCAGTTCAGATGCTGCAGTGTAGCTGACAAACAGAAAAACACAATGGCACACACACACAAACCCTGGGTGTTTAGGCCACTGGGGAACTCTGGATGCCTATAAAAGGATTTCACTGTTAATACACTAAACACCCTGCTGAAAAACATCTCCAGCTGTTGTAACATTTTCCTTTTTATAAAGTTATCTGTGTGTGCATGTTGGTCAGCTATGCTGCTGTGTTCACAGTTCGGTTTCCTTTGTGAGAGAGCAGAAGGGTTTTCAAAATGCACGCAGAATGAAACACTTCTGCATCAGCAATCAGAGGAATTACTGAGCGTTACAAACTAAGCAAGGGATTGGGTCAGTCACTACTGTATAAACAGAAGAGCCACATGTGTCGCTTATTCTTAATTATAGCGTAGTTTTGGACTCATAAAAATCAAGATTTTGATATTGATGTTTTTATGTGAATAAATGCACATTTCTAGTTTCAACGTTGGACAAGAAAAACTAGCTTCAAACCATGTGACCCACATTTTCTTTTCGACCATTGAAAATGGGTAAAATGGAATAATTTTCAAATGGAGCCACATTGAGAGCCCCATATCTTTGAGATTTAACCATGTCGGGCCTGAAAAATAAGGAAACAAAAAGGAAAGTTTGTTCTAAACCAGAATGTAAAAGGATGTTAAGATATCTTTAACAGTTCTGGAGTTATAGGCACACAAATTTGGAAAAACAGCACAAAAAAGAGGTGCTGAAGTCAACTGGTTTTAGTAATAGATCTACATATCTCTGTGTAAAAATAAAGCAATGATGCTGATGCCTTTCTAAAGTAAATTTTTTGACCTGTAGATTTGCTATTATTATTAATAATTGTCATTTGACCCCCCTCTACAAAAATAATGGATTACTTGCTCCATGGCATTTAATATTTTGGCTTTCATCATCATTAATGTCTATCTTACCAGTAAAAATATCCAAAACAGCATCTTGAGCCAGTGACCTTGTTAGAGATGTGTGTGTGTATGGGTTAAGCCATGTCTTAAAGCTGTTGTTTACACAGATGGTTGTGTTTATTTATCTGAGAACCCAGCGATGACTGTGAATCAAGAAATACCGATGCACCACAGATTTAATTTGCTATTGTCTCTGTCAATTTCACTGTGTTGTTATAAGAGTTTGTGTTGTTAAAATGTTAGCTACGTGTATCAAAATAATGCAATTATAAACAAATATTGATGTTCTCTCTCCATCTTGTTGTTCTACAGAAGGACTGTTCTAACTTCATTAAGGTTCTGCAGCCGTTTAATCAGACACACTTGTATGTGTGCGGGACGGGTGCGTTCCACCCTATCTGTGCTTATGTGGAAGTAGGGAAACGACCGGAGGTAAATCATCATCGTCCTTCATCAGGTTTTATACAGTAAATCCAACCCTGTCACTGTCTCACATCATTAGTGGTGTTTGCAATGGAGAGCATCCCTTTTACAATTGCTCATACAAAGGGTGAGGCAATTGCACAAACCCCCATCCTAAATATTAAACATCTTAACTTGTTGAGGAGAGATGTGCTATTACTTTTCTTAATGATTGGATTTTCACCTATGGGTGGGTTATTTTGAGCCAGTAAGCATGCATCTAGCAACACCCTAGCAACTGCATAGCAACGTCCTGTCAACCACCCTAGCATCATGGCGGAGTGGCGGTTTTGCACAGGCAAACACCACTCATGTTTTCACGTTATGTCATTGAACAGTTGTTGGTCTTGCCTTGTCTTTGACAAATTCCCTTTTTAGCGACTGTGGACACTTACAAGACCCGGAGATGACATTAAAATCAATAGAATTATCATTAATAGAATCATTATTTATCTTTAGCAGATGTTGGGCAGAATAGCAGTCTCAATTCCTTGCCACAGTCGCCTTCGGCTTGCTCACTGGGTTTCTAAATACAATTATGATTTAATTATTTATTTTTATACACAATTTACAATCATATTTAATCAGACTACACAATGATGACTTTAAGACTTTATAGATATTAAAATGTTCATGTTCTGTTAATGCATGAGCTGCTTTGAAACGATGTGTGTTGTGAAATGCGCTATACAAATAAAAATGACGACTTGAGTTACCATTTAATTTTTACTGTATAGAAGAAAAGAAGATGCAATGTAAGTGAATGGTGACTAAGAGTAACATTCTGTCTAACATCTAATTTTTTGTTCCACAGAACAAATAAAGTCATACAGGTTTGGAACAACATGATGATGAGTAAATGATGATAGAAATGTTATATATAGGTGAACTATACCTTTAATTTTGTTATTGATTGTGTGTGTACCTTTCTAGGACAACATCTTTCGGCTGGGGTCCTCACATTTTGAGAACGGCCGTGGTAAAAGCCCTTATGACGCCAAACTGCAGACAGCTTCCTTACTGATCGGTGAGTGTATCCACCTTATTTTGCAACGTGGAAGCAGCGGCTGCATTTCCGGCAGATGTGTAAAATTTCTGCTGGCATTGACTCCAGTGTAAATAAATAGAAGGATAATAATACCAGAATTTAGTGATATAAGTTTATAAACTATCACACAACCACAGGATGTACAGCAGAATGATGGCCTAATGTCAGATAATTTTCTAACGTCAGCATTTATAGTAAGAGTAAGTAAATCATTCACTTGTTGCTTTGTGTTGAATTGAAGAGAAGGTAATAAAATCTGCTTCTTACTTCACCGGTATCATGACAATGCAGTGTTTCTTGTCTCCATGTAAACCTCCATTTAAATGTACCTGCGTAACCTCCAATGATGCCTTTATTTATTTATTTCCAAAGGCGATGTTTTATAAGCCATGCTGAATGTGAGATCTGCGTGTCTGTTTACTATACATTGCTAAGAAAGAGTGAATGCTTTCTGACAAGAACGGAGAGTAAAATGCGTTTATTAATTTGCCGAGATGAAAAAGATGCAGTTTTGGTGCAAAGAAAGTTAAAGCGGCATTTGTCCAGCTGCTTTCTGCTCTCTGCTGGATGTGTAAAGTTTGTGGAGGCATGTCAGACGGCACAGAAGACCGTCCTGTCAGCGCCTGATTTCATTCATTTTGCCTGTGCAACAGTGTGATAAAACAATGGAAAAATATACGGTACATTCGGTGAAACTATATGCGTTCAAAACCAATGAGTTTATGAAAATCATAATTAATGATAATAATATGATGACATATATCACCAGCCTGTAATGTAAAGCAGCATAATTTACTATTTTTATGTCGCTAAAATAGCTGGAAGTAGCTGATACCGGAAGTGGCCCACATTCTAGGTTGATAATGGCAGCGCCCTAGTTTCGCTGATAAATACAGTGGATAAGGCCAGTCTCATTCGCTGACCATGTGCATGTACATATTTGTGCCTTTTCTGTGCACATGAGTAAGAACATTTGTACGCAGTTATTAGTAAATGAGACCCAGTTTTGTGGAGGGGGGGGGGTCCACTATCATCTCCACTGTTTTGAGCATGTTCAGCTCAAAGTGGTTGTGACCTCACCAGACAGCCAGCTGATCAAACTCCCGTCTGTATGCAGACTCGTCACCATCGCGGATGAGGCCGATGACCGTGGTGTCGTCTGCAAACTTCAGGAGCTTGACAGTGGGGTATTTTGCAGTGAAGTCAATCATGTACAGGGAGAAGAGCAGAGGAGAGAGAACACATCCCTGAGGAGCACCAGTGCTAATAGTGAGGGTCCCGGATGTGATTTTCCCCAGTGTCACTAGCTGCTGCCAATATGTCTGAAAGCTGTTGATCCACTGACAGATTGTGGTTGGCATGGAGAGCTGGGTCAGTTTGGTTGAGTGGTATTGAAGGCTGAACTGAAGTCCACAAAAAGGTTCCTTGCATAAGTCCCAGGTCTGTCGAGATGTTGCAGGATATAATGCAGTCCCATATTGACAGCATAATCCACAGACCTGTTTGCTCGGTAAGCAAACTGAATGGGGTCCAGCAGGGGTCCAGTGATGTCCTTCAGGTAGGCCAAAACCAGTCTCTCAAATGACTTCATGGCCACAGATGTGAGAGTGACAGGTCTGCAGTCATTAAGTCCTCTGATTTTGTTTGTATTGGGAACCGGAATGATGGTGGTGTGTTTGAAGCAGCAGGGAACTTCACACTGCTCCAGTGATCTATTGAAGATCTGTGTGAAGATGGGGGCCAGTTGGACAGTGCAGACTTTCAGACAGGCAGGTGAAACACCACCTGGGACTGAAGCTTTCCTAGTCTTTTTTTTTTTCCAAAAGACCCGGCACACATCCTCCTCACAGCTCATAAGTGCAAACTGAGTAGCAGGAGGTGTTGGTGTGTGTGTGTGTGTGTGTGTGTGTGTGTGTGTGTGTGTGACATGGATGGCATAAATATGCAATCCATTTGCACTAAATATGACTTTTATTGTGTGTTTTTGATTGGCAGATGGGGAGCTGTACGCTGGGACAACAGCTGACTTCATGGGGCGGGACTTTGCCATTTTCAGAACTTTAGGCAAGCACCATCCTATCAGAACTGAGCAGCATGACTCCAGATGGCTCAACGGTGAGAATTTGTGCTCAGTTTCAAAGAATCAAATTTACCTGTATACAGTGGAGTCCAAAAGTCTGAGACCACAATGCTTAAATTTTCCATAATTATTTTGTATTTAATTTGTATTAAATACATACCTTTTTGTAGATTTCACATGGTCAATGTCACAAATTTGATAAGTTACTAAGAAAAAGTGCATAACTAATCTCAGAATTTTCATTTATGGAAATAACTTTGTATATTCTAAGGAATGCAATAAATGAATAGTTTAAAGTCTTTTTAATATTGATTTTCTGGGGGTTTTATATATATATATATATATATATATATATATATATATATATATATATATATATATATATATATATCTGAAGTTATTAAATTAAGTTATTATGGTTTAAGTACTTTGGAATAATTATGCACCCCCCCCCTTCCCTTCCCTTTCCCTGGTGGGGGCATGCCTTGTACCCCATCTGCCGGCAGGTCATCCCTGCCTTCCTGGATCTGGGAGGGGAAAGGGGAGGGAAACAACAACAACAACAAAAAATGTGGTACGCCGTTACGGCGATGGTAACCAAATTAACACTAATATTTAAAAAGAGAGGGAAAGGCCAATGCGGAGCGGCAGCGGGAGAGAGAGAGGAGAGAGAGAGAAAAAAAAACGTACTCGCTGGTTCTCCGATACGCCATAGCCTGGTCTTCGGCCACTCCTCCACCCTCTAGTGGACAACAGTCGTGCCTCCCCGGGTGGATCGGAGGCAGTCCTCCAGCAGTGTTTTCAGTGGATGGTAGGGGTCTCCCCCACACCTGACAGCAGTCCTCCCGCTCCAGGCGGTTGGCCAGGAGCCCCCCCTCCCCTCGCGGTCGGCGGCCGTTCCTCCGCTCTCAGGCGGCTGGGCTCTTCCGTCCCCTGGCGGATGGCTGTGGCTGCTCCATTGGGGTGGATGGTAGTGGCGAGGACTCTACTACAGCACATCCCTCCTCCTTCCCGGGTTTCAGCACCAGTGTAACACATCAATGGAAAGGAGGAGGCAAGAACCGGCTTTACAATATAAATAAAGGTTTAATGATAAACTGAACCAAAAAGACAAACACACACATAGGTGTCGGACAGCTGTATGTAACTCTCTCTCTGTCGCACTGCCATATCCGGTCGGCCTTATCCCTCTCAGGCTTAATCAGGCTAATTAGGGGCCGGGTGTGTGGAATCACGACCTGGCCCGCCCTCCGCCCTTCCACAGTGCCTATGCAGAAATTGACTTTCAAAAATAAACCTTGCATGAGAAATATTCACTGGAGTAAAAGTGTGACAACTAGCCCTGGTCTCCTCTATGATGAAGCTTAGAATGAAATCGAGAATGGTTTTGCTTTAAACGTTTTGGGTCCATACTATTATACTCTTATGAAAGTATGTTGCTTTGTTTTTAAGTTTGTTTGTTTTTTTTATACTTTTTTGTTAGTTCTTAAGAGTGTTCATTTGTTGTTTGTTTATTCATCCAGATCCTAGATTTGTGAGTGTGCACCTCATCCCAGAGAGCAACAACCCAGAAGATGACAAGATCTATCTGTTCTTCAGAGAGAATGCCATTGATGGGGAACAGATCAGCAAAGCCACACACGCCAGAATCGGACAGCTGTGTAAGGTACACACACACACACACACACACACACACACACACTCACACACACAAACATCCATTCCTCATCATCTCACGATGGTCAGACAGGTAGCAGGGCAGCACAGCAAGTTTTCTGCATTTGGCTTCACCCCCCACTGTGAAACTTTAGAGATGTCTAAAATATCACCGGAGCCATCGGTCGAGAGAACAAAGACTCCTCTGTGGAGACAAATGTGAGACTTTGGCAGACTCACTGTGCTCAAGTGCAAGTCCATAGCTTGAAGCGGCAGAAAGGTGTTCTCAATTACAGGTAGTTCGGTATTCCGGTATGACTGGAGTCTTTCCCTCGCCACCGCAGACAATTGTCTCATTATGCAGAGTGTGTGTTTAGTTGATGCAGTGCATTTTCCAGCACGGCTAATTAGAGCTGATAAGAGTGTGAGACTGTTTATATTACTCCTGTGTTTCACATGCCAGTTGCCAGATTGTAAGATTATAGACTCATGTAAATATACACAAACAAATGCACCCCTCTCTCCAAAATTACCGATCATCAGTAATAACTCTGTGTGAAGTAAATAGAGGTGTGCCAAGAATGACTGGAATCTACTTTAGTCAACATGACATCAAAGTTGACCCTCTTTGCTTTCTTAATACACATGCTCGGCCTCATTGTGCTCGATACAATAGTACATTCAGAATTGGGAGAGTAAGTTCTAAAAAATATTCCACCACAGATTACAGAATGCACGAAAGTGATCTAAAGTTTTAATAGCCCTAGCTTTATAAGATGTGTATTTTCATCTGATGGCAGCTAGCAGACGGTTGGTTAAGACAGTCTGTCTGCTAATCTCAATACTTTGGATTACTTCTTCAGCACTGGCAGATTTTCCAGTAGCCTACAATAAAACAAAATACTCTAATAAAAAAATAAAAAAATAAATAAAATTAAAAACAAAGTATTCTCTGAAAAAAAGCCTAAATATCTTGCATTGCTGCTTCTGTGTGAATGTGCCCTCTGTCTGCTCGTATGAATGAAACACATCATAAGAAAGTGTTTTTAACCGCGGTTTAAACACTGCTCAGTTTGCATCATGTAGAGTATGTGGATAAATGTTTAACAATCACTGTATATTCTTTTATAAATCAGCTGTTTTGAGGTAAAATGTTACACTCGTGTTTTGGTTGTGTCTGACAGAATGACTTTGGAGGCCACAGAAGTTTGGTGAACAAATGGACCACCTTCCTGAAAGCCCGTTTAATCTGTTCTGTTCCAGGCCTGAAAGGCATCGACACACACTTCGATGAACTGCGTAAGTTACCCATGCCATGTGACATCCATGTTAACATATTTAATGCACCGACTGATATAACAGCCAGTTATTGACCAAATTTAAACCACTGGCATATCGGTCATATGCATTAATTTATGTTAATTTATAATTAGTTTATTTATTTTTTATATATATATATATATATATATATATATATATATATATATATATATATATATATATATATATATATATATATAATTGTTTATGTTCTATCATATGTAAAATGTGAGTTCTGTTGTTTAGAAGTGCAGAAACAGAAGCCTTTTTTCAAGGGGCTCTGCATTAACTGATAAAAAGTGTATGCACTGTAAACCGATGTCTGCCAAATGAATATCTAAATGTAAATGCATTACTAAAAATGATGTTTGATCGTTTACAGAAGATGTTTTTGTCATGAGCTCCAAGGATGCTAAGAACCCTATTATCTATGCTGTATTTACAACATCCAGGTACTACAACATAAAATTTACACCAAATTCCCATTTCCCCAAAGCCTATCTGCATATTCTGTGTATTCAAATCTCGATAATTGCGTTCTGACTTAGTAAATCCCTTCAGGTGAACCTGTGAAAAAGCTCATGATTGCTGTTTGTGGGGTTTACAGTAACATCTTTAAGGGCTCAGCGGTGTGTATGTATAGTATGGCAGATATCAGGAGGGTGTTTCTGGGCCCCTACGCGCACAGAGATGGGCCCAACTACCAGTGGGTACCATTCTTGGGTAGAGTACCGTACCCAAGACCTGGCACGGTAAGAGCAGTCTTGGACATTTGGCTCTACAAATGAAATAAATTACTATTTATTTATTTTGACCGCTTGCATTTTAACACATGTTCTTGACTCTCATTATCTGGATGGGGACAGTGTCCAAGTAAAACGTTTGATGGTTTTGAATCGACAAAGGACTTTCCTGATGACGTCATCACGTTTGCCAGAAGCCATCCGGCCATGCACAACCCAGTCTTGCCCATCAACAACCGTCCAATCATAATCAAAACTGATGTTGACTACCAGTTCACCCAAATAGTGGTGGACAGAGTGGAGGCCGAGGACGGCCAGTATGATGTCATGTTTATTGGCACTGGTGAGTGTAAAAGAGCACAACAGTCTTGTTCTCAATATTCTCCAAAGGAAAGTTGATAAGACAGATCCACTGTGAGCTCTGAGGTTGTTAATCGGTGGTATATACTTCTGTTGAAGCCATCAGTTGGTGTTATTTCAACTTCATAAAAAACAAAAGTAAAAATCATGTTTTTTTATTTATTTATATATTTTCTCCCAATTTGGAATGGCCAATTCCCACTATTAGTAGGTCCTCTTGGTGGTGCGGTTACTCACCTCAATCTGGGTGGCAGAGGACAAGTCTCAGTTGCCTCCGCTTCTGAGACAGTCAATCCGCGCATCTTATCACGTGGCTCATTTTGCATGACACTGCGGAGACTCACAGCATGTGGAGGTTCATGCTACTCTCCGCGCTTTGAGAGCGAGAACCACTAATCACGACCACGAGGAGGTTACCCCATGTGACTCTACCCTTCCTAGCAGCCGGGCCAATTTGGTTGCTTTGGAGACCTGGCTGGAGTCACTCAGAACGCCCTGGATTCGAACTCACGACTCCAGGGGTGATAGTCACAAATACTTGTACAAATATTAATCATACAAATAATGTTTTTTAAGTGTAAATCCTGCTGAAGAACTACACTACCTATGATCCTGAAGAGAACAATCCACCAATCATAGAATCACGGCAAACAAAGTGCGCCAAAAGAGCTCTGCAGCGACTGTCCATCTCCCTACACTCAAAACGACTTTTATATTTGTATACATCTGAATATTTTGCATTGTTAATACACTTATATTCTACAATATTAAATAAATATTTTACATTTTCACTTGTTTTTAATCCGCTTTTTTTTTTTCTGTTTTTTTTTTGCTTCAAATCAAAGTTTGTAATCTTGTGATTCACCTCAGAGCTGGTTGGTTTGGTTCATGGCTTACAGCTCTTGTTTTTATTGAAGGATTTTATTAAATCCCTATGGAAAAAAAAAATATGGGAAAAATACTTCCGAAATCAAAACGGCTGAAAATTGTCAGGCCGTTGTTGCACGCTCTATAACATATAATAACATTAATAACAACATATAGGTTTATATAGAAAAACTTTTCATATGTGTATTGTTGTATTTTTCCACTGCAGACATGGGCACGGTTCTAAAGGTGGTATCAATCCCCAGAGGAACATGGCATGATCTTGAGGAAGTCCTACTGGAGGAGATGACAGTGTTCAGAGTAGGTTTATAATGTTTATATAATACACTCTTTATGGAATGCTGTATAGTTATCCAAGAACAGAGAGACAACTGATAATAATAATAAAAAAAAACAATTAATACAAAAAAAGCCCTTTGACTCACTGGAAATTTTTATTTTTAGAAAACCAAAAATATACTTCCCATGCACTGTATATGCACTCATTTAAGTAATTAAAACATTGTTTTGATAGGAACCAACTGTCATTACTGCCATGGAACTCTCCACAAAGCAGGTAAACATTACAACAACCTCAAACAGACAATCGCTTATCTCGTTAAACTCTGATGCATTTTTGAGCGGCCGCCTGCAATTTTTCACACTCAAATTTAAAAGCAGACCATTCACACACACTGTGGACTAAATGCAAACATTTTTTTAAATTTATTTATTTATTTTTATTTTTTTCAGAAAACCCCTCAAATAAAAATATAAATAAAAAAAGACTACATTTATTCATAAATAATATTGTATGTGTTTATAATGTTATGATAAACATAATATTAGTATTTTATTTATTTATTTATTTATTTTTCCTGTCCCAACTTTGTAAGAATGTAATTCTGGTTCTGTTCACTTTATCTCACTTTGAAATGTCTTATTTTGTTCCACTAGGTGGCAGCAAGCACTAGAAAAATTATTTTTTCTCTATCACATTCCATCACAATATACAGATCTGAAATGCAGGTGGCGCTCTAACGCATTTTAGCCCTCACAGATGTGCTCGTCCATAGACATTCAGTCTAATTTTCATTTCAAGCACCACCGTTATCATTTCATAGAATATCTCGGCCTCTGAGTGGACTAGAAGCTCAATCTAGGTGTCATTAGAAAGCTGAGATCCCAACATTTTATCATCAGTAGTCGAAAACATATTTTATGATGATTTGTTTTGCATGCTTTTCCTGCTGAATGGAATATTTTGTATTGGATATCTAAGATATAACATTGGATTATTCAGCCAAGCAAGCTCACAGACATGTAACAAATGACTCATTTTTTATGCAACTGTCTAAGGTAAAAGCAGATATTGTTTTTAGCTATTTGGGGCTTACAGTAGCAATAATATGTGCATAAAAGAGATGTACTGTATGTATTTGATGAACAAAAATCATATTTCATTTAATGATTCTTTTGAAAATATTTCAAACTGTGGTATTAGGGCAACACAATAGTCAGAATCATGAGAATGAGAGCTTTCATTTGATATATGACTTGTCCATTTAAATGCCATGTGAAAAACGTTTATATTACAATTAATATTTCTACCCCATTACCTCTAGGCAGTGCTAATTTGCGATGCAAACATTTTCAGGCCTTATTTTGATATTTTATGTAACATAAATGCAAAAGTGTTGGTATTCTCTGAAAAGATCCTAAGCTTTCAAACAATACCTCATATGCCTG
The DNA here is from genome assembly GCF_019703515.2 of Myxocyprinus asiaticus. Lineage (NCBI taxonomy): Eukaryota > Metazoa > Chordata > Actinopteri > Cypriniformes > Catostomidae > Myxocyprinus > Myxocyprinus asiaticus. Next base: position 44,937,714 of record NC_059369.1, read on the forward strand.
ACCTACTGTATGTATACGGGAACTTTAATGTTTTGGGTGAATTTGTTTTTTCAAGATATAGCGCCCCCTTTTTGATTTTTTTAAAGAAAAGGAGGGATGAGTCGAAATTAATTTTGTGGTAATAAACATTATGCTTAATGTCCTCCAAGTCTGAGGAAAACAATGAGACTAATAAGTGATCTGCAGGGAACAGAACTGGCCTAACATATGTGTTTGGGGGTAATAAAGTGAATGGAGCAGCTAGCTTTATTTTTCAGAACAGCTAGATTTATCATGTACCCAAAAACCTAGACACGCACACACACACACACACACACACACACACACACACACACTCACATATACACTGCTTGGCCTCCAGCTACATTACGCAGAGCAGGGGCTGCTGTCATAGTCACTCACACAACATGGCAACATGAGGTTCTGCCATTAGAGGCCACACACACACAGTCACACACAGCAGCTGGTTTTACACTCAGGTCATCTGCAACTGTGTGTCCTTCTTTAGACGGTGTGAATAATCAAGCCGACACTAAGAGGATATCTGAAAGGGTATATAATTAAACAGCCCCAGAGAATGTTCCTGTATCCAGCATACTCGGTGCAGCTAGAACAGTCATTAACTCGGCTATCACACAATGAAACAGCTGCCCAGTGCATGACGAGACACTTGGCACACTGTAAAAACTTTGGCAGTCATGAATAGTTCTGTGGGTCACAATATTGTTTAATAAAAGAAGGTCTCAGTCTCTCTACTTTCCCTCTGCAGCAACAGCTCTATCTGGGATCCGGCCTCGGGGTTTCTCAGATGCCTCTGCACCGCTGTGACGTGTACGGGAAAGCTTGTGCAGAGTGCTGTCTGGCTCGTGATCCGTACTGTGCCTGGGACGGCTCGCAATGTTCCAGATACTTCCCGACTGCTAAAAGGTATACCAAAGCAGGGTTATTATAGTTTGTGATTTTTTTGTTTTTATTTCTGATTTTACGTATTCTAAATTTTTACACTTTCAATATTTCTGTTATATTCTGTATGTTATTTCTATATTGTATTATTATTATTATTATTATTATTATTATTATTATTATTATTTCTATATTTTATTATTATATTCCATAATATTATTTCTATATTTTATTTCTATTTAGTAATTTATTTCTTTAATTTAGTTTTGATTTCTATTATATTTGATCCTTTTTATATTTTTATACTATAAATATTTTTATAATTTAATTATGTATATATTCTATATTTATTTCTATATTATTATTATTATTATTATTATTATTATTATTATTATTATTATTATTTAATTTAGTTTTTCTTTCTATTTTATTTGATCATTTCTATATTTTTAAACTTTCAATATTTCTATATTATTATTATTATTAGTATTATTATTATTATTATTATTATATTTTAATATATTATTTCTATATTTTATTTCTATTTAGTAAGTTATTTCTTTTATTTCATTTTTAAATCTATTTTTCTATTCCATTTGTCATTCCAGTATAGTGTAGTATTTTATTTTTTATTTCATTTTAATTTATATTTTATATTCTTCTTGTCATTCCAGTTTACTTTAGTTTTTGTTATTTTTCACACTTGTCTGTTAGTGTTAGTTTTTTTCTAGCATTTACTAGTATCATTTAAATATGTGGTGTAATTTAAATATTTCATTTTCTTAGCAATGGGCTTATTTTCTTAAATCCCATTGAACTGAAAATATACCAAAGATCACCCACTTATTTATTTATTTATTTATTTATTTATTTGTTTTCCCTAAAAATTGTTTTTGTGCATGGCTTGAAATCAAGGTAATTAATTTAATAGAGACAAATTCACTTAACAGTTTTGCCACTTTAACACAAGTTATTTTAGCTTAAAACAAAGTGTTTTATTTAAAAACCACTCGCATTTATTCCTGCACCTTATAAATTAAGCAATCATTATTATTTTCTGCGCAAATACGCCTCTTTTTAATGCATTTGAGGCTCTTTATAGAATGCGCTGGGTTCACAAACATCTGCACTATTTGACCGATGCAATTAACGTTCCGCTTTTACCGACCACAGAAAGCTGGTGGTAAATACTTAAAATGTTTGTTTACATTTTCTAGAGATCATGGCAGCAATAATATATCAAATGATGAAGCAGTTTTAAGCATGCACATATCCAGACACACAGTGTAGTGGAACGTCATAATTCATCAGCGAATCAGGTGTTACAACAACATGTACGAATAAACGCCATCAACAAGTGATTCATTCATAGTGAATTTCTCTCTTAATGTCAAAGAGCTCTTGTCCTAGTAATGATCAATCCTTGAAATCCTCTCCTACAGACCATCAAACGCAAACTGCCTATTTTATCTTCAAGTCTATTTAAAAAACAAGCACAAAATGGGGTCCCACATTTACAATATACAGTCCATGTCTATCTCAGAGAGGTTCTTTGTGTGCTACTGGAGGTGAAAAGACTTCACATATTGCCAACATTACTAAGTTGCCTTGAAGGGACATTCATGCATGTATACTCAGGACATATGTTGTATGACAGCACTTTTTTAGAAAGGTTTTTGAGCACAAGAGCTGGCTGTACTACATAGAGACTAAATAGCCCAAAGCTGAAACTGGTTTGAATTCATACACACTTCACATACAAACACTCTCGTGGAGCTGGGTTTGATTTACCTCAGTAGTATGATGGTGAGAGCTCGCTGCAAGACAGATATGTGTGGGAGTGAATATGTGCATCCGCATTCACCTGCACTCTCAAATTCTCTTCTGTGTTTGTGTGTTTTACGCTTGCAGGAGAACGAGGCGGCAGGATATCAGGAATGGAGACCCTCTAACTCAGTGTTCGGATCTTCAGCATCACGGTAATACATGCAGATTTCAGCACGATCATGGCTCATGTGTAATAATATGTCTAACAACTCAGTGCTTCTGTGGAGAGAATCATCGATCACGATTCTTTACCTGTTCTATCTAGAACAGTCTGCCATCTGTGTAAGACAACGTGAGAATGCACAACAAAGGGAAACAGACCCTGCAATTTCACGCGGTATAATGCGACATAAGCCGGTGATGGAGAGATATGATCAGTAGAGGGCAGTCATGTTTCATTCTTTGAACAAACAATGATTGCTAATGGTTTCGTGAGCCTATCATTTCTCAAACTAAGGGTTTGTCTAAAACAGCCAGGTTATCAGGGCTCAAATCAAAAATCAAAAAGCCATATCAAGCGATATTAAGACAAATCAGCAATAGAAATACAGTAGGGCCTAAAAAACTATTAAGTGATTCCTTCTGACCAAAATGTAATAATGTTTTGCACATGCTCTACTGTCAATAGAAAGAGTTGCTCTTTAAGCGTGTTCACACTTGAGTTCTGTTAAAAAGAACCAAACTTAGACCTACTTCACTTCAGCCAAAAGCAAACAAACAAATAAAACTGTAAAACAGCGGTCTTCTTTGCATTTGCATTGTCCGAAGCCGCTTAGATGACAGGTCGGGAATTTTTTTTAACCACAGTATTTGCTGTAGTATCTTTTCATTTGTGTGTGTGTGTGTGTGTGTGTGTGAGTGTGTGCGTGCGTGTGTGTGTGTGTGTGTGTGTGTGTGTGAGTGTGCGTGTGTGTGTGTGTGTGTGTGTGTGTGAGTGTGTGTGTGTGTGTGGGCAGGTTTAAGTGGTTTATGAGGACTTTTTTTTAGGTTATAAACTGGTAATTACAAGGGTATTATCCTATAAATGTGGTTTATGAGGACATTTCTAGTGTCCCCATAATTCAAATCACTTAAAAAACATACTAAACGATGTTTTATTGAAAATGTAAAAATGCAGAAAGTTTTTTTGTGAGGGTAAGGACATATTGTCACCCGAAACAAGCAGATATTACAGCTTTTCCTACTTGCATTACAACTTGTGGACGGTTTTTCCACTTCCTTTGGTGATCGTTGTGTTGCACTGTTCGACTGAACAGGTCATCGTGATCCGCGTATATCTTCTCCCTCTTAATAAATATTATCGATAATGAGCTAATTAAACATTAAACATGATGTCACTAGAGGGCTAAATGCAACTGTCGTATCCGCAGGTCTGAGACGGTGAAACGGAGATGTGTCATTGACACTTTATGACAGTTTGGGCATACCAGGATGGCTACTCGAACACTTCCGGTGGCTTCACTTTACTATTGCGTCCAGTTCTGTATATATATATCAGTGCTATCAACCCATTTTTTCATACTTTTAAAACATCTCAGTTTTAAACATTCTCTTAAATGTATTAATTGTTTTACACAATTCAAATTCATTTTTAAGCTTAAATACCTACCATGGTATTTGTAGTAAAAACCATAATAACCACAAAATTATGATTTTTATTATCATAGTTTTCATTTTCCTGTAATATTACAATGGATTTACTACTCTGCTATTGTCAATCTCCTCTACGCAGATGAAAATGATCATGGTCCTGTTGTAGATGACTTTGTACACTGATGTGATAGGGCATTCCTGCAACAAAACGTGGTAAAAACGAAGGACATGCTCATTGATTTTAGGTGCAAGCCCTCTGCCCCTCAGAGAACTACCAATAAGGGGCAGGTGGCAGAAGTTGTAGAAACATACAAGTACCTTGGTCGTTCGATTGACAATAAGTTAAGTTGCAACTCCAATACAGAGATGCTTTGTAAAAAATTGCCTTCGTAAACTGTCAAGATAGTAGTGATGCTGTTTTTCTCTTTGGTGATGATAACAGTGACAATGATGCTGAGGATGTTTGTTATGACAGTTTTTCACGATGCTGCCAAGCTTGGTTTCCTGTGTAAATTTTAGTTATGTTGTTTACATAAGGTCATTGAATTGTACTTACATATCCAGGTTGCATTTGTACGGGTGTTGGGTTTATTTATTTATTTTTTATATTAACTTTATGATTGGGAAGGTTATCTTAGGACTACTGTTGTGTCCCACATCTACCCCTCCTTATATGTAGTACCCTATGTATTTCATTGTCTTGAATTTGTATTGTTCTGGATGTATGTCTTGTCGCAAAACCAGTTGCCCTCCAGGGACAAATACAGTTGAAAGTAAGTAAGTCATGTCAAGGTTAAAATATGGTTACTGTTATAAAACCATGGTTATCATATTGCAAGGGCATGCAAAACTATTTAAGAAACAAACTTAAAAATCACGGCTTATCATCTAAGGGGCTCTGTATTATTGTAACATATGTGTAATTGGATTACATTACATTTCAAAATGAGTATGATTTGGTTGCAATTACTTTTTATAAATTATGTGATTACATTCTTGATTACCAATTAGCCAACGGCAATAGCCAGTGCATTTCTGACTGATTATTAGGGGTGTAAATATTTGCTCTGACAACAATTTGATAATGATTAGGATTTTTTAAGCCGGTTGTACATGATGCGAGTTCTGACACTCGGGAGGTCGTGATCCCCTGCTCATGTTACGAGTCAGTTTATCTGACTACAAATGCTGTCCAACATTTGACAGATTGAGATTTCGAAGGGAGGCTGTGGACAGGTGGAACTTTCAACCTAGAAGTCCTTGGTTTCACCAGACTCGCTCTTGGGGAGTTACTATCACATATCCACTGACTATTGTGTGCATATACAATTATAACAGATGCTATCCCTCTAAATGAAGCCCTAGAATTGAAACAAATGCAAGTATTATGAATAAAAATAGACCATGATGGAAATTTTAAAACTCTGTCTGTCAGAGTGATAAAGATTGTTTTCTAGCGCAACCCGTATAGCAAATGATTTGTCTGAAGAGCATAGAACAGCATGTCCTTTCTGTAGCATCATTCTCAGTGATGTGGTCGTGAATAAAATGGGAAAAATACAGTTTTAACATGACCATTTTCTCCAAATATGTAAAACCTTCATGAACACTCAGTTTTTATTGATCATGTGAGTTGCAACACCTTCTACTGATTGGTCAACTTCAGCTAGATTGCCAAATCGGCTCATTCAACCGCACACACCTCACAAATTCAAGCCGACAGCTCCCGGATTTTTTAGACAATTTTAAAAATTATCGGGAGGTCGTGAGATGCTCGGCTCTGCCTGTAAGTCCTCTCACACGATGTGAGCCTCAATTTTAACGTACAAATTCAAATTTAAAATGAATGAGTTGATTTTCATGAAAATACTGTATGCATCGAGTGATCCAAAAGTATTCAGATTAAATTACCTAAAGATTACAATTTAAAATGTAATTTGTAATCAGTATCAGATTACATATCAGAAGTAATCTACCCAGCACTGGTTTTAGCCCACTTTTCATCATTATTTTTTGGGAACCCAGTCAGCTTGAATAATTTATAATAGTAATATAATAAGGAATAATAATAATAACAATCAGTAAAAAATATTGCTTAAATGTATTAGCATTGAATAGTGATCATTTTAATGTGCTTTTTAATGGAGTGGTGGTGACGTAGTGGACTAAAGCACTGAACTGGTAAGCAAAAGATTGTTGGTTCAATCCCCACAGCCACCACCATTGTGTCATTGAGCAAGGCACTTAACTCCAGATTGCTCCAGGGGGATTGTCCCTGTAATGAGGGCACTGTAAGTCGCTTTGGATAAAAGCGTCCGCCAAATGCGTAAATGTAAATGCTTTTCATTCCAAATATGATTAAATGCTCTGAACTAGTCTGTCATGGGATTACTTAAGATTTATATAGTAACTTTTAGTGGTTGAACATATTTGTAATTAACCAAATGGGAAATTAAAGTGAATTTAAAGCACTTCAGATCAAGGGTGTAGCCAGGAAATTACATTTGGGTGGGGCTCAATAAAAATGGATGGGCCAAAATTTTTTTAACCACATTTACCTTAACAACAGAGAAGCGGCACATTCAAGCATTTCTTTCAAAATTTCAGAAATCAGAATTTATGTCTTTTTAAACTATATTATAATTATGTTGTAAGGAAGTTCTTTGACTCTCTGAAGGAAGCGGGAGCCATGCAAACATCCAACATCCGACTCATTATTGTCAGCACTTTTCAGTGTAACAAAATATTCAACAGCACGAACACAAATCGACAGGGTGCTCTATCTCTCCCTGTGTCTCTCCACACCCGTTAACACTGTAATCAGCCACAGCTGGGTGAGATAATCTGCTGCAGGTGTCCAACCCGGCCTCGCTCCACACAGTCACCGCTCGGCCCGACCCGCTTTCCACATACCCCCATCGCCCAACTCAGGCCGGGGACCTCTCTGGCCTGAGCCTTACTCCCCCCATTTCTGGAGAGGAACCACTGCCCTTTCGGCCGACCCAGCGCCAGATGGTTTTCCCCGCATCCGTGAATCCGGAACAGCTCTAGGGAAAGGGGAGGGGGAGGGAGGAGTGAAAGAGAAAGAGAGCGAGAAAGAGCAAGAGAGAGGGAGAGGGAGAGAGAGAGAGAGAGAGAGAGAGAGAGAGAGAGAGAGAGAGAGAAAAAAACTTGTCGGCTCCTGGACACACCGCCCACTCGGTCCTCAGCCAGCCGGTCCACCTTCGTCTGCGATGCCCGGCGAAGGCATTGGTCTCGCTCAGCCATCCCTTTCGGTAGCCTGCTGATGAACCCATTGTGTCTCACCAGATCGTGTATCCTTGGCACCGCGTTCTTGAGCCAGCAACGAGGACTCCAGGACAGCGTGATCTTCCTCCAATTTTCCCGGGTTTCAGCACCAATGTAAGGAAGTTCTTAGAAAGGAGGATGCTGGGGCCAGCTTGACAAAACACGTAGACATTTATTGTTGCACTTATCAGTAGCACACAATAAGGCCGCTTTTCATCAGTACACAAACGGTTTGCTTTTCAGCTCAACACTACACATAAACTCTGTTGGCTTTTCAACTCAACACTACACATAAACTCTGTTGGCTTTGCAGATCAACTCTACACATAAACTCTGTTGGATTTCCAGCACAACACACAAACAGCTTCGTTGAGTCTCTCTCTCTCCCTGTGTCTCTCCATGACTGCAGCTCTCGCCGCGACTTTATCTCTCGCCCGTTAACGCTGTACTCAGCCACAGCTGAGCGAGATAATCCGCTGCAGGTGTCCAACCCAGCCTTGCTCCGCACAGTAGCCGCTTGGCCCGCCCGCTCTCCACATATGTATTTGAAGTCAAAGAATAATCTAATATAATCTAGGTAGGCCTGGGTCTAATTTGGGCGGGCCCAGGCCCACCCCAGCCTACCCTTGGATACGCCACTGCTTTAGATCCACTTTCATTTCACTGAGTTTGGTTTGGTAATGTGTGAAAACCAAACCAAACTCAGGATGAGCACAAGATGGCATTCATGTATTGAGAACAGAACTTCTCTGAAAACACTGTATCACGAGCCTCACGTATGCTCTGATTAGACATGCTAAAGACGGCAATGACGGGTGAACTGTCCCAATAAGCATGATAACACACTGGCAATGAGGCAGTCATGCCGTCATACTTCCCTTCATTTGTGAACCTGTACCTTCACACAAGAAAGTGCCGGAAAATAAAATTTGATTAGAAGCCCAAGAGATAATTGCTACTGTTTATAACATTTTACTATTTAAATTAAAGATTTGCATACATGCCGTACAAGCCAAGGTAGTGTTTAATTAAATCTTTCAAAATGAAACATGGTCTAAAACGGTCATTTCACTGTTAATGACACATGTTTTACTACTGAGAAACTGTTTCACAGCTGTTGGAGAAATATAGGTTGCAGAACATACACTTACATGAACACACACACACGTACACGTAGATATACATTGCAAGGCCACTTGAATCACATTGAGACCACACACTGACTTCCTGTGTGAGAGTTTTTTGAGTTACGGTGGCACAGCAAAGCCACAGCAATGCACGCTGGCTTTTAATAGTGCTGACTTGAAAAGGATGGCAGAAGAAAATGAAAGACAGAGGGATGGATGGTGTTTAAATGAGAATATTCTGGATAAATACATAGGCGTGAATCTCGTGAAGACTGTCAAGAAATGTCCAGGCCAAAATATAAAAATATTTAATTCCAAAAAATATTAAATTATACAGTATATGTGTATACAGTGTGTGTATGTGTGTGTATATATATATATATATATATATATTTTTTTTTTTTTTTCTTTTTTTCTGGGCAATAATGGTGAAAATGTTCTATAACTTCTTTGTAGCCAAGACTTTAAGGTATGTGACTATGCAGAAATGGACTTTCAAAAACAAACCTACTCTAAGAAATATATTCACTGGAGTGTGAAAGTGTGACAACTAGCCCCAGTCTCCCTATTTTTTTTTTTTTTTTGTATCCCTTTAGACCTGAACACACTATGAGATGTGCGTGTGATAGCATATGGTCTAAATCATCCACTTGTATCCTCATCATGGAAGAATCATGATTTCTTACTTCTCTCTCCTTTTCTTTCTTTCTCTCTCTTGTGCAGATGATGCAGATGGAGATAGAGGTCTGCTGGATAAGACAGTATATGGAGTTGAGAACAGCAGCTCTTTTCTGGAGTGCAGTCCTAAATCTCAGCGAGCCCTTATTTACTGGCAGTTCCAGAGACATGGAGAGGACCGCAAACTAGAGGTATTTATTCTGTTGTGTACATGGTTGTTTCTTCATCTTTGCTCAATTTCTTGTCCCAGGGTTTGATTTTTATTAAAATAAATTATTATTATTAAAATATATATATATATATATATATATATATATATATATATATATATATATATATATATAGATAGATAGATAGATAGATAGATAGAT